>NW_024582899.1:219533-233835 GCF_018398535.1 Haplochromis burtoni | reverse complement strand
GTGGAGACGGGCACAGTAAACTGGGGAGCTTTCAGTGCAGGATTAAAGGTTAACCTGAAGGCCAAGACATAATGGCTTATATCCCAGGTTGGTCGAGGTGTTGCAGGACGTAGTCCTGCATCCTTGGCCAGTCTGTTTGCCCAGTAGGCAAACTGGACAAACAGGGGGTCTGTGATGTCCCTCAGGTGGCTCAACACCACTCTTTCAAAAGACTTCATAACCACAAACGTCAGGGCGCCAGGCCTGTAGTCATTTAATCGTATCATGGTGGATTTCTTTGGGATGATGGTGCAACTGCAGAGACCAGTTAAAGATGCAGCTGAAAATGGTTGATCAGCACAGACTTTCAGGCAGGAAGGGGACACGCCCTCGGGTCCTGCAGGCTTCCTGGTCGTCTGTCTTTGGAAGAGCAGAAAGAGCAGACACAGGAGGAAAAGGACAACGTAACATAATCTGACATCTACAATAATAAAAGTCACTTTTAATTAAAGATAACATTTGAGATATGATAAGATGAGATCAGGGATAACTAATATATTTAAACTGGACTGGGGTCATAGTGTAGAATCTACATGGTAACTTACAACATCACAACCCTGCGTCCTGACCGTCCACTTAACCCGAAGTGCACTTCACCAGAACTGTAACTGCAGGTTTGGTCGACGCAGCAACAACTGCAGGAAGGTTACATCATAAGTTACTAAGTAGATTTCCTGCAGAAGTCTAAGTCAGGCATGAATCAGGCCCTAAATGTTACTTTTTCTTTAAATGCCAACATTTATATTAAAGTAATATTGTTCACAGGCTGTTCTGTGTTTTATTTACCTCCATAAAACACTGTTGTTAGAACACGCTGTGGCAAGTGTGCACATTTTGTAGTCCACCTACTGTATCCCTGCCTGCACCCCCTAAGGAAACAAACCCCTCCAAACACCTGGGTCAACCATGGCCATGCTCTCCTCCAGCTCTAGGACTGTGTTGCTCTCACAGACTGGTCCATCTTTGGAGAGCAGGAGCTGGAGACCTTCACTCAGGCTGTCCTGTGTGTACAGAATGTGACAGAGGCCAAAGCAACTGGTCTGGAGCACCCAATAAAGGCTTATTCTATTTTATTCTATTCTATATTGTACTTTCAACACAGCGGACATCTGGCGTCACATCTGGCTGTTCTCTTTTCCTAAGTCCATATTGATTCTCCTAGCCACTAAAAGAGGTTAGGAATAGGACACAGGAGGTACTTTTGGAAAGCACCCCTAGTTTCTGATGAGCTGTGAACAAGCGCAGCTTTGACAACAGCCGACTGTGGCAGTGACGTAAAGGCTGGACGCTTTATGTAAGCGCTGTGTGGGGTGAAAGGAGAAAGAGCTTGATTTACTTTGGTGTACACTTCATTTCTGTCTATTTTTAGCTAGATAATGCACTGTAAATATAAATGAGGCCCAATGACACCAACCTGTGTAAATAGAAAATTATGAAAGTCCACGAAATATGAAACAGAGACCTGATCATAGTTTGTATTGGGATAAATTTACATTAGGTTAAAAATGATCCACGACCTGTTTCATGCATCTTACTGTGATGTTTTTAGTGAAAAATAAACAGAAATATTTTGTTTTCAAGTCCACAAAAGCCTTTCTAAGCTAAATCACAGTCAGAATGAGGAACGCAGCCCTTTATGCTTAATAAATGTTATTTTTATTGTATGTAAAATAGTTTTAAGTTAGGAACTCTTAGTGTGCTTTTCAAAGTCATCATCAAAGCCAGCATCTCTGTGCTTTAGTCAGTGCACTGGTCTACACTCAGCTAGCAGAAGGCAAACGCAGCCATAGCTGCTTCCTTACTAACCATCTCTAACAACGGCCTCCAGCACCTCACAGTCTTCACCTTAACCTGAATATCTGCCTGCTCTGTGTGTGTCCATGTGGGGAATCTAAGGAGCGGGCTGCCAAATGGAGAACATCAGACGGCCTGATGGATGGTCTGACTACCAACGGTGTGCTGGTCATGCACCCAGCGGGCGAGTTTGTGTCTGAGCCGGCTCCTGGGGTCTGGAGAGAAATCTCAGTCTGTGGCAATGTCTTTGCACTGAGGGAGACACGCTCAGCCCAGCAGAGAGGAAAACTGGTAAGAAAGCAGCTGATGTGTTTCATGCAGACTTCATGTGGATACAAGTGTCCAAACTACTGAGCCTGGCTTAAAATTGCAGGGCTTTCTTTTGATGATTGATTCATCACAGACTGCAAAGCTAAACAATATCGAAAGCTACAAATAACTACGAGATCCTGTTATGTTTTTTTTATTAATATTTCAAAAAGGAGGAAAGACGTCCTCTCAGCAGTATTAGCTCCTGATGTGTGTTTGAGTGCAATTCTTTAAATGGGATTCTGAGCTGCAGTTAAGCTGCACGCTATTCTTTAAACCGTGCAATAATGTAAAGCCCATGTAAAGGCCCGTAGCCACAAGGACCAAGCAAAAGAAAAGGAAAACGTCAGTATACTCAGTCGTACAGCACAGTCTCTCTGACATTTAATTAGGAGGCAATGATTTGGTTGGTTTCTCTGTCATCACAGAAATATTGAGTCGAATAACAAACTCGACTTAGACTAAACTAAACTTAAATTTAGGTCTTGGTTGACTTTATACAAACATTTCTTGGCCCAGGATAAACATCCGGTTTTTCCAGCATGTGGATGATTTTAACTCCAGTAACAGTTTCAGCTGATTTACAAAGAAAAACGTTCTGAGGAAATAGACCAAAGCTGGACGAACACAGTGTCATAATTCACCACTACTTCCTTTGTTTGAAACATTCAAGCTGTTGGCTGCACACCATCCTGTAATGATGAATGAAATCTTATTTTTCAGTCCATTTCTGAGGCCTGCTGAATAATCTAAATCTAAATAATCTAATATAAAAGCGAATCTAATAATCAAAATGATCACAGAAGGTATACAAGTTAAGTAAAGCAGTCAAAGACGAACTGCAGCTTAAGGACGGTGACCTTAGAGCAGCATTAGAAATAATGGAAATAGTCAAAGTAACTAGGAAGTATTGAAAGAAAGATGCCAATATAAAAACAATAAATGCATAAACACACAGTTTTCTTTGTCTTTTCAGTAAATAAATTTAAATGTGACTGAATATATTTTTCTGCCTGTGGTCAGACATCTGCTGACTTGTTGCTTCGTCGAGACATAAACAAACAAAGCTGCTGTCTGGTTCTACACATCAGCGGTCTCCAACCTTTTCTACGCCACGGACCGGTTTAACGTCAGACAATTTATTTACGGAGCGGCCTTTAAGGTGTCGCAGATAAATACAACAACATGATACGACCGAGACAAACTGTGGTACTTTGTAAATATAATAATACATCTGAATTCACTGTGTAACTTTATTAGCAGCTTCCTCCTGAAATGCGCCAACAACACTGAGAGCAACATCATAATGCTTTTTGGTCGCTATGGTAACGTGTAAATATTTCTTTCAAAATAAGACACACAACTACAACACGAGAAAAGATGATAAAATCCTGAAAACCCTCATTTTACACCCGAGCCTCAACTCTCCGGTACTGGTCCCCAACCCGGGGATTGGGGACCGCTGCTCCAATGCTGTACGCTCCATAGTTGCTACATCCCTTGAACCTTGAACCCTTGAACCCATTGTGTGGTGGCATAGAAGTGTAAAAGTTTTTCTAGTTTAAGAAAATTCCCAAAATTCCAGGAATACGAAAAATGATTTTGCCTGGTTCCGTTTCTGATAATGATGCTTTCCTTGCTTCATATCTACACTCACGTTTTCCTTTTTCTGTTCTGCTCTGAAGGTTGAAAATGAGTCAAACACACTCCAGGATGGTTCACTGATTGATCTGTGTGGAGCAACCTTGCTGTGGAGGACCCCCCCCGGATTGCGGCATACTCCTACTCTCAAACAGCTGGAGTGCCTTCGACAGGAGCTGAACGCTGCGAGGCCTCAGTGTCCTGTGGGCTTCAACACGCTGGCCTTCCCCAGCCTGGCCCAGCGCGAGATTGTCGACAAGAAGCAACCCTGGGTTTATGTCAACTGCGGTCACGTACACGGCTACCACAACTGGGGCTACCGGAAAGAAAAAGGGCCCCCCGGCCCCGGAGGCACAGCACCTGCCGGCACAGGTGAGAGGGAGTGCCCTATGTGTCGAAGAGTAGGCCCCTACGTGCCCTTGTGGTTGGGCTGTGAGGGGGGATTGTACCTGGACGCTGGGCCACCCACTCATGCTTTCTGCCCCTGTGGTCATGTTTGCTCAGAAAAGACAGTAGCAGGATGGAGCCAAATCCCATTGCCCCACGGCACTCATGCCTTTCATGCTGCCTGCCCTTTCTGTGGTACCTGGTTGACAGGAGAGCAGGGCCACATCAAACTCATCTTCCAGGGGCCCGTTGATTGAAGCTGAGAGAATTCAGTGCGGGCAGATTGACTAAGGACCTGCTGACTAAAGACTGTGTGTGCTGACATGATAAGCTGAAAGCAACTTGCAATAGTACATACCAAGGCTTCACATGGAATATGAAGTGTATGGAGAGTATGTAAAATAAATTGTGTTGAAAACAACATGTCTTTATCTTTTTTTTCCTGTGTCAGCATTCTAATAGCTCGCATCCATGTAGGATGCAGCTGGTAAACAGTACAGCCAGGGGGCGCCAGAGGGAGAAAAGGGTCCGTGGCTGACAGGAACGCTAGAAAACAGCAGAACAAAAAAAAAAAGATAAAAAAAAGACAGAAATGATTAACCTAAAAGAGACAACTGGACAGTTCTCTCTCTGTGTCTAATTGCAGGCGGCCCCTTGGAAAATTACGTTTTAAAAAGATATCCAAAGGATCATTTAAGTCATATTTGCCAATACTTAATTATTTCAATTATTTTGTCCTAAACGTTATGCAGCCGTCTGCCAGCAGTTAGCGCAGCATTGTTGAAAACAACATACATCTGTTAATCTAGGCCTGATCGTTTTGTAAACGCTACTGAAAAAGTTGCTGAAATGAGCTTTCTCCGAAAGGTGGACGGGCTTCTCCCAGAGTGTCAGGAGCTCAGCCATTCGGAGGGGGGGGCAGAGTAGAGCCGCAACTCCCCTAAGTTCAAAGGACACTAGGCTGTCACCTCCTGGGTAAGGTCTTCCGACCAGGCATGTCCTACCCAGAGGAGGCCCCGGGATAGACCTGGGACGCACTGGAGAGATAACATCTATCGGCTGCCCTGGAACACCTCGACGTTTCCACAGATAACCTGGAGCCGGTGGCTTCCCTGCTGCTGACCCACAACCTGAGAGGAAGAAAAAGGATGATTTATTGTTTTGTTATTTTAGATTTTAAGTTTTGTTGAAGTAGTCGTGAATTTTCAAACAGCTCGCATCATTCATAATGCGCAAACTGCGCCACACTTTTCAATTGCAATTTATGAGTTTTTCAAATGTTAATTTGTCGTATTTTAGTAATCCGTGAACATCTTCTATAGCAACACGTTTTCATATTTAACATCAGGTTATTTAAGTGTTGTCTTCCCCGCTGTCTGGAGTATAAGGTGTGATGTTGATAATGCACGATGCGAGGCGCCACACATTTATTCATTCTGTGATTAATGGTTTAAAATGCCACTACATATCTGAGTGTTAACTTAGTGTAACTTTTAATTTCTTTTTAATTTCTCTATATCTCTACATCATATATCTAATAATCTTATTATTAAAAACATTAAAATGTAAAAGAAAAAAAAGATTTGCAGATATCTCATCAGTTTTGCACAAAATCAAAACATCGAAGCAAAATCTTGATAAATTTCTGCACAGTATCATATTTTTAGAGTCAGCATGGTTTACAATATTAAAGTGGTGGGGCCCAAAGTTGGATGTTTTTCCCCCACAGGGCCCCAAATAATTGGCCTTATGTCAAAAAGTAAGAAATTATAAATTAACTGTGATTAACCATATTAAAGAAACTTGAAGGCCAATTACATCACAGCAAGGCGACAAAGGAATAATAAACACATAAATGAAAATAAAAATCTTAAGATTAAGCTCCAACAATCAATTAATATAGAAACCAGAGTAATAACAAAGTACAAACAAATATCAACAATTTTTTCATCAAATAATTAAGTAAGAAGAGTAAACAACAAAATAATGTAGTAAGAAAGTAAAAAGAAGATAAAATAGTGATAATAATATAAAACAATAAATAACAAAAACAAGGTTAAAGGTGAAGTTGAGATAAATAATGATAAATTCAAAGTAAGGAAACAAATACATAATAGCAAAATAAAAAAGTTACATTTCAACTCCTCGCATGATACATTTTACCAAAGGACTCGATTAAAGTGGCTTATTGGTCACAAAGTCAGTGAGAACGCAACAATGTCAGCAGTGTTTAATTATTAGGGGCAACAAACTGAGAAAGTCTGTTTTCATTTGATTTTCTTTTAAAGCCACAGATTCCAATCCTGTGGTTTTATCTTAAAAACCTTCAGTTGCTGAATAGTAAATGACTTCCTGTTGTGAATCATGACCCCTGGCAGAGTATCTTAAACCTGTTGTTACAAACCTGTGTTTTAGGATGGACGGTGATTTTAAGTTGGACACTCAAATTAGGGCTACTGTCAAGTCCAGTTTTTATCATTTAAGGCGTTTGGCAAAGCTAAGACCTAATTTACTCAGGCCGCATTTTGAACAGTAAGCCATGCTTTTACTTCATCTCGTTTGGATTACTGTGACGTCTGTATTTTGGAGTTAGTCGGTGTCTTCTCTCTCGTCTGCAGCTGCTCCAAAATGCTGCTGCACGACTTTTAACCAGAAGAGAGCTCATAACTCCCATCCACGCGTCACTCCATCGGCTGCCTGTACATCGTAGAGTTCATTTTAAGATTCTTATGTTTGTTTTTAAATGTTTAAACGGTCTTGCCCCACCTTACGTCTCTGAGCTTCTGCATCCTTACTCAGACCCCAGGTTTCTCAGACCAGCTGACCAGCTGCTCCTGGAGGCACCCAGGTCCAAGAGGGGGCGGGGCCTTCTCTACTGCTGCTCCTAATCTGTGGACCAATCTGGCCCAGCACATCAGAGAGGCCCCTTCACTGTCCACTTGTGAAACACGTCTTAAAACCCATTTTTACTCCTTGGCATATGACACAGCATGACCCTGATTTTGTCATTTTAATCTAATGTGCTCATTTTATTGTTTTAAATGTCATTTTAATTATCATCTTATTTTTTTATATTTTATCTTTATTTTATTTAAAAAAAATTTTTTACTTATTCAATGTATCATTTCTGTGTGACGTGTACAGCACTTTGTGTTTAGCTGGGAGTCGTTCTGAAAGTGCTGTATAAATAAATGTTTGCTTGCTTCTAATTGTTTGCAGTTGTAAAAACAAAACACCAGCTATTCTACTTCATCATGTTCAGACACAGGGACTCAGCTCGCTGTGATCTCTGCTACAGTGGATGGATGCCATTTCTGTTCATCACCAGCCTATTTTTTAGGTCTCAACTCGTCATATTTCTTTTAACCTCAGTCATTCACAGCTCTGGTTTGACACTTTGTAGCAACATGGCTGCTTTTTGATGTTGCCAAATTGTTGTTGAACATCACCAGCAAGTCCTGTTATCATCTTATTGAATGAAAACTTTATGTTTAAAGAATCACATGCACATGAGTCAAACCGTTACTAACTCTTCTGTTAGCTTAGCTTTTTGTTTCCAGTGGCGCCCAACTTGACCACACCCCCTGTCTTCATGCCAAAGGAGGTAATTACACATGTATAACTTGTTATGTCACGGAGCTAGCTGAGGTGTAGTCCACATGGTGTAATGAAACTATAAATGTTACAACTTGTCTATGTCTTGGACCCAGACCAGTTAGTCTCGTTCCTTCAGTGTGTCTTGTGTAACTGAGTGGATGTCTCATGTTGTGACCCAGGTCTTGGAACTCGTCTGCACACTCCACTCTTTGTGGTGGTGCGATGGGTGCTGCCACAGACTCTGTGGTGCTCCGGGGCGTTGACACGCTGGCCCCGGGCCGGCCTTCTCCCCGCTATGAAGGGTTGTGGGGTATAAAGGGAGCCTACTGAACCAGTCGTTCACTGTACTGAACCAGTCGTTCACTGTACTCTACCTCCCAGTCTTACCTGTCCCAGCCCTCCCTCCTACCCATGCCTTCATGCAACACGTCACTCACACACTTATGGTTTTGACGGGGTTTCGTGCTTCACATGGGGGTGTATGTAAGGCCACTCGTGGGTTTTCTGGCTGTTCTGCACAATGGCCCCCACTTCCTTTTTTAATTACACTCGAGCCATCATGGTTTCCAACACACACACAAATACAAATTGAGGTAACCGTGGTACTATAGTACTGTTCTCCCTGTAATTACAGCTCTTTATGGGGCATTAACTGCGGGGCCATTAGATTTGTCTGACAGATACAGAAATAACAGGAAATAACAAAAAGGTTCATTTCTTACAGGCAATACTACATTTGTTAAACAAGAGTCGTGCACAAAGAGTAAACCACTAAGAAAGACATAGTGATTGTCTTTTCAATATACTTTAAATCAATCAATAATGAATTCAGAAATATGACAAACATGAACATGTGCAGTAGTAATAAGGCCCACAAATAGGCCTAATAAAGCACATTGTCGTAAAATGCAATGTGAATGCTGTGAATGCCTGAAATGCTTAAAAATATTTGAAATATTCAAAGCTGAACTTGCTGAATGACCTGATGTTATCAAAATATCAGCCAGCTTAACAGTGAAAAGCAAAGTATCAAAATGGAAAATGTGCTAAACAAAACTAAAAGGCACAAAAACTGAGAACTAACTACAGATCATCAAAACGAAGAAGAGCTGAAACAACAAGAGAGAAACAAATTCAGTGTGAATTCATTTATTAACAGGAACACAGTGGAAAGTAATCATATTATTTGGATTGTCGAACTGATTGATGGTAGGAACTACTTCTTGTATCACCTCTCATAGTTACAGTATATTGGATTGCAGTTGCTGATCGTAAGCAGTCATGTGTGGAGCTATTTCCCATGTGACACGTGGGAACCCCACAAACCTTATCAGTTGAAAACATCCCTTTGATTCGGGTTTTTGCCCCAAGAGCAAAGAACAATTAACATTGCTGTGAATGACTGATGGAGATAATACTCTTGACACAGTCTTGATCACGGTTTAGTGAAATCAGTTTACAGGCCTATAACTAACACTAAGGAATCGAAAACATTTTCTGGATCCCAGATTGTCCTTCATGGCAACAATTCTGCATGTAAAAAGAAAGCATAATGAATGTTTTTGTGTGCACAGTCAGATGCATGTACCCTACTAATCGCACAATTAAAAGCTTAGCAGATAACCTCAGGTTTAATCATGGGTTTCAATGTCAAGGTGAAGGTAAGACAGTGCGTCTAAGCCCTGTGGCTTACTGAGCTTACACAACATTTGCAAGATTACTTACTATTTAATTTCTGTTTTTTTAATTGTTGCTCTCACACCGCCACCAGGGCTGCAGCTTCATTATGTCTGACTCCGCTCATGTCTTAATGATAGACCTTTTATACTAAGAAGCACAGCAAGCCAACATTACAGGGCATATAACACCCAGGCCACAGACTGCAGGTGTTGTTCCTGAGATATGCTGAAGCCACTCGCCTAGCTTGGGTCCACCAAGTGCAACAGTGCAATTCTCCTGTTACCTTCATCCTCCACATCTTTCCAAGTTCTTCTTTCAACCCATGGTACTTCTCAAGCTTCTCATGTTCCTTCTTCCTGATGTTGCTGTCATTTGGTATAGTTGCATCACTATGGCTACTACTGTTTGCTTGGTTAGCCATCACCAGTTTGCCCGTATCTGGAAGTCCCACCGGATCTTAACTCGGTCATTCTTGACAATCCTATCACGTTTTTTACCTCGGGACATCCAGGCTACACTCAACGCAGATGTTCCTGTACTCTATGCCAGCCACTTGGTTATGGCATACCACGTATGCCCTGGGTGCCTGCATCTTGCCTCCGCCTGTTTTGTTCTGGATTGTCTCAGGGGCATCTCTGCACAGCCTGCACCAAGGCTCTTACCTGGTGACTACCTATCCTCTCTTCACTACTATCCAACTCGACTTCTCCAATCCAGATGACATTCCAATGTCGCTGACCCTAGAATCAATCAATCTCATTCACTCTTGGCTTACAGATCGGTGTTAAGCATCTAGAGGTGATCTTACTGAGGGGGTTCAGGCAGAACAGCAATGGAGCCAGAGCATCTTCTAGGTAAATCCCACACTTCATGGTGACTTTTGTGCAACTGGCTTCAAACTGGCCTCTAGTGTTGTTCACCACATTCCAGACTCCTGCCAGAGAGTACGCCATGGATGGTTCGGTGGAGCTGGTTCATCCTCCTGGCTTCCATCTTTTCTATCTCTTCAAGTTGATCTTAAAACCAAGCATCTCCCTGATCACAGCGGCCATGGTGGGTTAGCTGCTTGGTTGTGGTGATGGGCACAAGTAGGGATTGTCCACAATGTTGCATTCACATCTTCTTGTCATCCAGGTTTGCCATGATCCCATCTTTCAGGTCAGTCTTTTTTTGTCAGAGTGTGTGTGTGTGTGTGTGTGTGTGTGTGTGTGTGTGTGTGTGTGTGTGTGTGTGTAGCAGGGAGAGAGCACCAAAGTGAAAAAGACAGCAGGTGACAGCTGAGCACCTGCTTTTTATAAATAAACATCAAGTGTCTTTATTAAGCCACTAAGCAGCAATAAATGAGTCCAAATAACACAGGAAACAAAATGGAAGTGAAATAAAGAGAAATGTTTGACATGTATCACATTCAGAAACAAAGACGGTCTCCTTATATTTCCATGGACTACACAGCAGAGCAGGATTCAGTGTCTATAAATGTCTATAAATCAGAAGAATATTAAGACTCGATGAAAGAAAACATTTAATAAAAAAATTAATCAGTGCATCATCATCATCATCATCATGTTGATTATGACATGACTGCTAGTTCAGCATCTATTCAATTAAGACTAAATCACCTTCTGCAAACTGAGGCTCCTATGTTAGTGCCACACATGAAGCAACCATCACACCTGCTTTATTCAAATCTATGCAGAGCTAGAACTTTCTGAAAGCACACACACACACACACACACACACACACACACACACACACACACACACACACACGACTCAACAAGTTTTGGGGGGTATCTGCATTTTTTCGATGTTTGTCCTCATACATGTAGCAGTTGTGCTCACATGAGCTGCAAATGCTGCCAGGTTGAGAGAAGGGAGCCAGAATTTGGGGAGCTTCATTTTTTTGACAGCAGGTCAGGACTGAACTGATCTTGAGGTTTACCAATTTTCTCTGACATCGTTGGCTAAAGGCCGTACTGGAAGTGCATATCTGGCCATAAAACCAAAAGCACTGGACATCCAGACACCCACAAACACAAGGCACAAGATGAAACTGGCTGCAGTATGTAAGTACAGCTTTCTTAGGCATTCAAATTCCCATTCAAATGCAAACAAGACACAAAGAAGAGCACTAAAGAATTTGATGAAAAACCAGACATACTCGTGGACTGAAACATGTGGTCCATAACAGACAAAGAACATCAGTTTCCTAAAACTGCCTCAACCAGCACATCTCTGCACCGGCTTCATCTGCAAACAAGAAGGAAATCTGCTGTTATGAAACCGGACAAGAGGCCTCAATTAGAAAATACAAAACGAAATATAAAACAAAATACTAACAGAAAATTTATTGTAAGATAATTGCAGGATATTGCCAGTGTTGTCAGAAGAAAGCCCTGTTTCTATCAGCAGAACCAGGTTCCTTTAGAGTTTCCACTGCAGGGATTAGGGCTGACATTTAGTTTTTTACCCCTTAAAATCCACTTACAAAGAAACTCTAGAGAGATGCTGGTAATGCTTAACATTGACATCTTGTGTTCATTACTCTTCAGTATTTCACTCCTCTGTAGCTCCTTTGTTATTGGACCGAAGTTTTTACTGTTTGCAATCAATTTGTTGATTAAGAGAGACGCAGTGGCAGGCAAATGAGGTGAGGGGTGATGTTTACCAAAAAATATTACTCTGAAAACAGTTTCACTGCGGTCCTAAAGCACGTGTCCAACCTCCCACACAAAAGAGTCCTGTGAAGGCTCTTTAATGCCCCTGTTCACAGTGGCCTCTGTAGCTCAGCACTGACCAGTCGACGCAGAGAGCAGTGATCACGACAGCAGAACATGGTTGCTCATCTTTATTGCATTCCAGTAGACTGACTGGCTCCAGACTGCAGTGGAAACACAGACAAACTCCAATCTAAAGGAACCTTTAAGACCCTGAAAAACATTTCCTGGGACAAAAAGTTCTGCAGGCTTTGATGAAACATGACTGAGTGAATCTCTTCACTCCAGCTCAGTCATCCTTCATCATCTATGTGCAGTGTCAGGGAAACACCGTCATGGCCCGAGTTCAGTCTATCATCCATACAGAATGTAGCAAAAAGATGCTGGAGATAACTTAGAAATGGTGCGATCAGTTTATCCAGCAGAGCAGCTCTGATTCTATTCAATACTTACATTCTGTATGTAGATAAATACAAATATTGGTGGTTTTATTGATATCTGAATTTTTGACTCCAATCAAAAACAACACAACAACAGTAAGAGTCAGGCTCAGGTGACCCTGTGGTTCATCGTGCTAGCCTCTGCTACAAAGGCTTAGTTACTTTGCTCTTACACTATAAAGAGACTGAGAGCAAGTTCTCCTCCTGCCATCTTTCACATCAACACTTTCCATCTCTTTACATGGATGAAACAGAGTGCAGCACTAAGGAGGCCGTAGCAGAGAGTCCCAGTCTGTTTGAGAAAGAGTGAGCGAGGCGTGTCCACACAGAACATGTGACTATATATTACACAATAAATGATACATGATGAAGCAAAGTCAGACCCGGGTGCTCGAGTTAAAAACTTTGGGGGGAAATGTAACCGTTCCAACACACAGAGAGAGAAGCAGACTCTGGTCGACACAGTCAGTGGGGTCTGCTTCCTGCTGGCTCACAGCACACGTCTGCATGTTTAGTACACTGGCTGACTGAGGCGAAAGAACGCCGACTCCTCAAACAAGAGTTACATAATAAAAACATTCACCTTGCTTTTGTCTAAACACACTATAAAAAAGTGGCTCAGAAGAGGAAGGAAACAGATGAAGGAGAGGGGCTCCCTGATTGGGCTTTCCCTAGACCATCCATCCATCCTAGACCCTCCTCAGGAATAACAACGATGCGTCACAGTTAGACTGCTAGCATCCTACAGAGTTCAGGTCATCCACAGTGTGTAGCGTAGTGAGTGTGTGCAGAGCGAGTGAAGTTTGGGCTGAGATCAGTAAAAACAGACGGAGCCCAAGGACAAATGCATTTGGCCAAACGGCTTTAATTTTTGTAACTCGTGCCATCACTACTGTGTGTGTGTGTTTCGTAGCAATAACCTCACTTGAATTTGAACCTAATCTTTTATCTCCATGTCATTTTAAATTAATGCCAATCTCATTTCCTTCTGCCTCCACGGCAAAAGATAAAATGGTCTCAGTGTGTTTCCTGGTTGCTTTCCTCTGTCTAATCAAACAGGTCTGAATTAACCCTCATACAGATTCAATCTGACTTTGCAGCTTAGACCTCTGTCCGAGCAGGTCACAGGGGGAAAGTCGGGAGTGGGAGTGGGCTATATGGTGGGGTGTGAGTTCTACGGGTGATGGGAGGGAACAGAGTAGAGAAATCACTGAGATGGTTGTAGGTCCTTTAACAGCAGCCCCCTCCAGACTGCCTGACGGGGGTGCTATCGATTTTTAAGTTGGGCTTGTCCCCGCCGGCTGTGGCCCCAGGGCCCATGCGTTTCTTGATCTCGGCTGCCATGGTCATGAAAGCCTGCTCTACGTTTGTGGCATTCTTGGCACTGGTCTCCAGAAAGGGGATCACCAAAGAGTCAGCAAACTCCTGAAAAGATAAGAAGAAAATTCAAGTGCAAACCGTCAGAAATCTGCAGTCAGAATATTTCAGCCCATTAGGTGGCCTCAAGTGTCTGTGTGGGTTCTCAGTCATCCAGGTCCGGGTAGTCTAAGGAGTTTAGAAAGAAAGTTTCTTTAAGTTTCTTGAAGATGTTTCACCTCTCATCTGAGAAGCTTCTCCAGTTCGAAAACCAAATGTTGGAGAGTCCCAGGTGTTTAATCCCTGGTGGGAGTTGTCCCGTAAGACGGTAGTTGACCCACT
>NW_024582899.1:217246-219332 GCF_018398535.1 Haplochromis burtoni | reverse complement strand
TTAATCCCATCTTCCACTAGAGATTAAATACCTGGGACTCTCCAGCATTTGGTTTAAGAACTGAAGACGTTTTCTAAGCTCCTTAGACGATCCCCCGACACTACTCAGTGCCTCACTCTGATCAACTGAAGGCTTTTGAGGGAGGTTTTAAGAGAACAGGGTAACAGTGATTTACAACAGTCCAACAACATGAACTCAAAATGAGAGAGAGAGAGAGGGAGAGAGAGAGGGAGGGAGGGAGGGAGAGAGAGAGAGAGAGAGAGATTGATTCATAAGCAGCCCCACCTTAGCAGTTGTGTAGTCCACTACTTTCTTAGTCGTCAAGTCACACTTGTTGCCCACCAGAAGTTTATTGACATTTTCACTGGCATATCGGTCAATTTCCTGAAGCCACTGCTTGACATTGTTATAGGACTCCTGTGCAATGAGAATGAATATGAACAAAAAGCCGTCTCTATACATGAATACAAAGTATCTTCAAAAATCAGGACATGACAGTGTTCAAATCTTCCTCCAAACCTTGAGGAGAACATAGTTAACACTTCTTCAGATAAAAGTAGCAAGTATTGGCAAATATTTATTTATTAATTAAATAGACCATAACTCCATAAAAATGCTCACTCACTTGGTCGGTCACATCATAAACAACTATGATGCCATGGGCTCCACGATAGTAACTGGAGGTGATAGTACGAAACCTCTCCTGGCCTGCAGTGTCCCACTGGAGGGACGAAGAGAGAGAAAGAGGAGCAAAGGGGAGGATATATTAATATATTACAATTCTAACAAGTAGAAGCACAAAGATCATTTCTTCCTTTGATTTGCTGTGAGCATATTATGATAGAAAAACAATTGTGTTTGTGAAAAATGAAACATTCATGAAGCCACCAGTTAAGCAGTGTCAACTGTTGCTTTTACCATTTAACACTGCAGGTGTAAATGTAAATGTCCATAACTGACCCTAAATCCATGATACACTTAATAATAGACCAAAGTTAACCTGCGCCGTCGTTGTTTTAAGTTTCTGTAGTCTGATTACATTAACATTAACAGGTAACATTTCTATAAAGTTGCCAGCAGACTGAATATTTCTGTTTTCCAGATGACTCTAGCCTTTTAATGACTTGGTAAATTAGAAAGCTTTGAGGAAACACATCTACCTTGAGTAGACACGCCTCAGGGCAGAGTCAAGAATACACTATACTGCCAAAAGTATTCACTCACCGATCCAAATCCCTGAACCCAGGTATTCCGATCACTTCCATAGCCACAGGTGTAAAACATCAAGCACCTAGACATGCAAACTGCTTCTACAAATGAGTCCCTGTCAGGGGTTAAAGCCAGCGTGATATTGCTATAG
The DNA here is from genome assembly GCF_018398535.1 of Haplochromis burtoni. Lineage (NCBI taxonomy): Eukaryota > Metazoa > Chordata > Actinopteri > Cichliformes > Cichlidae > Haplochromis > Haplochromis burtoni. The sequence goes on along the minus strand of NW_024582899.1, from coordinate 217,972 downwards.
GCTGCCACCTGTGCAACAAGTACAGTCACCAAATTACCTTCATACTAAATATTCCAATAACAAAGTGGAAGCAATTGTGAAGGACAGCAACTCAGACGTGACGTGGTAGGCCATGTAGACACGTTCTGTTGGGTAACTTCTCCTGGGTTATTCTGATGGACATATCTGAGTTTGGCGGTTGCCAGGAGAAGAATACTTGTCTGACTTTCAAAGTGTAAAGCTTGTTGCAGGAGGTTTATGATGTAGGGCTGTTTTTCAGGAGTTGCCCAGTGGTTACAATGAAATCGTCCAATGCACATGTAGTATAAAAGGTTCAGCAAGGATTTGACCTGTCACTTCACGAACGATCAAAACAAACATCAGTTTGGACTTGAGGAAAAAGAGTTGTTGATTCTCACAAAGCAGGAGATGGATATGCAAAGTTATCACAGCATTTCCAAGTATCAGGAGCTGGAGTGATTGGTATCATGAAGCAGTCAGAGCAAAAACAGATTTGCATCATCGCTGTGTCTCCCAAAATGACAACGATCTAAAACATATTTCTCTAATAGTGAAAAACTACCTTCAGAAAACTGACAACAACTTTACTGACTGGCCTGCACAGAAGCCCTAACTTAAACTTAAAAATCAGTGGGGTTAACTGAGGATCGAGCTCCGATCAGAGGATTATTAAATCTGGAGGAACTTGAGCTGGGATAGCTGGGAGGGAGAGACATCGGTGTGACT
>NW_024582899.1:205015-217221 GCF_018398535.1 Haplochromis burtoni | reverse complement strand
GTGTTTTTCACTTCTGTTGGACTGAATGACTGTTTTTAACTGGTTTTGCTGCTGGCCTGAATCATGCTGTCCCTCCTCTTTCTGTAGGATGACACCTACACAGAGAGCTACATCAGCACCATTGGAGTGGACTTTAAGATTCGCACCATCGAGCTGGATGGCAAGACCATCAAATTGCAGATTGTGAGGGCACATGTACACACAGAGCACCACATTTATGGTCTTCTTTTGCGGCTGGTTGAGGGAAATTTGGCCAGAGTGTGACAAAACTTGCAATTCTGGAATCTGTGAGATGTCAGCTTTTAGAAAGTGGATTGTTTGCTTGGTTACAATTGGTGGACTGAACATGGGGTTCGATAGTTTATATTTGTATTTACACAGCAGACCTGACGCCATGACTGGTGAACCTGGAGTCACACCGATGTCTCTCCCTCCCAGCTATCCCAGCTCAAGTTCCTCCAGATTTTATAATCCTCTGATCGGAGCTCGATCCTCAGTTAACCCCACTGATTTTTAAGTTTAAGTTAGGGCTTCTGTGCAGGCCAGTCAGTAAAGTTGTTGTTAGTTTTCTGAAGGTAGTTTTTCACTATTAGAGAAATATGTTTTAGATCGTTGTCATTTTGGGAGACACAGCGATGATGCAAATCTGTTTTTGCTCTGACTGCTTCATGATACTAATCACTCCAGCTCCTGATACTTGGAAATGCTGTGATAACTTTGCATATCCATCTCCTGCTTTGTGAGAATCAACAACTCTTTTTCCTCAAGTCCAAACTGATGTTTGTTTTGATCGTTCGTGAAGTGACAGGTCAAATCCTTGCTGAACCTTTTATACTACATGTGCATTGGACGATTTCATTGTAACCACTGGGCAACTCCTGAAAAACAGCCCTACATCATAAACCTCCTGCAACAAGCTTTACACTTTGAAAGTCAGACAAGTATTCTTCTCCTGGCAACCGCCAAACTCAGATATGTCCATCAGAATAACCCAGGAGAAGTTACCCAACAGAACGTGTCTACATGGCCTACCACGTCACGTCTGAGTTGCTGTCCTTCACAATTGCTTCCACTTTGTTATTGGAATATTTAGTATGAAGGTAATTTGGTGACTGTACTTGTTGCACAGGTGGCAGCCTATAGCAATATCACGCTGGCTTTAACCCCTGACAGGGACTCATTTGTAGAAGCAGTTTGCATGTCTAGGTGCTTGATGTTTTACACCTGTGGCTATGGAAGTGATCGGAATACCTGGGTTCAGGGATTTGGATCGGTGAGTGAATACTTTTGGCAGTATAGTGTATTCTTGACTCTGCCCTGAGGCGTGTCTACTCAAGGTAGATGTGTTTCCTCAAAGCTTTCTAATTTACCAAGTCATTAAAAGGCTAGAGTCATCTGGAAAACAGAAATATTCAGTCTGCTGGCAACTTTATAGAAATGTTACCTTTGTCAGAAATCAGACTACAGAAACTTAAAACAACGACGGCGCAGGTTAACTTATACACAGCTTCATGAATGTTTCATTTTTCACAAACACAATTGTTTTTCTATCATAATATGCTTGTTAGAATTGTAATATATTAATATATCCTCCCTTTGCTCCTCTTCGTCCCTCCAGTGGGACACTGCAGGCCAGGAGAGGTTTCGTACTATCACCTCCAGTTACTATCGTGGAGCCCATGGCATCATAGTTGTTTATGATGTGACCGACCAAGTGAGTGAGCATTTTTATGGAGTTATGGTCTATTTAATTAATAAATAAATATTTGCCAGTACTTGCTACTTTTATCTGAAGAAGTGTTAACTATGTTCTCCTCAAGGTTTGGAGGAAGATTTGAACACTGTCATGCCCTGATTTTTGAAGATACTTTGTATTCATGTGTAGAGACGGCTTTTTGTTCATATTCATTCTCATTGCACAGGAGTCCTATAACAATGTCAAGCAGTGGCTTCAGGAAATTGACCGATATGCCAGTGAAAATGTCAATAAACTTCTGGTGGGCAACAAGTGTGACTTGACGACTAAGAAAGTAGTGGACTACACAACTGCTAAGGTGGGGCTGCTTATGAATATCTGTCTGTCTGTCTGTCTGTCTGTCTGTCTCTCTGTCTGTCTCTGTCTGTCTGTCTGTCTGTCTGTCTGTCTGTCTCTGTCTGTCTGTCTCTCTCTGTCTGTCTCTGTCTGTCTGTCTGTCTGTCTGTCTCTGTCTGTGTCTGTCTGTCTCTGTCTGTCTCTGTCTGTCTGTCTGTCTGTCTCTGTCTGTCTGTCTGTCTGTCTGTCTCTGTCTGTCTGTCTGTCTCTGTCTGTCTGTCTGTCTCTGTCTGTCTGTCTGTCTCTGTCTGTCTGTCTGTCTCTGTCTGTCTCTGTCTATCTGTCTATCTCTGTCTGTCTGTCTGTCTGTCTGTCTGTCTGTCTGTCTGTCTGTCTGTCTCTCTCTCGAGGTCATTTTGATGGGACCTGATTATTCATATCAAACATGAAGGCATATCTGGATGGATGTAAAACTAGTTCATGTTATTGTTGGACTGTTGTAAATCACTGTCACCCTGTTCTCTTAAAACCTCCCTCAAAAGCCTTCAGTTGATCAGAGTGCTGCACTGAGTAGTGTCGGGGATCGTCTAAGGAGCTTAGAAAACGTCTTCAGTTCTTAAACCAAATGTTGGCGAGTCCCAGGTATTTAATCTCTAGTGGAAGATGGGATTAAATGCATTTTTGAGATCGTGCTGCCTCAACTGCCACTCACATCTTGCATCCGGTGATCTCACTTGAAAGGGTGACCCTGATCAAGAGTGGGTCAACTACCGTTTTACGGGACAACTCCCACCAGGGATTAAACACCTGGGACTCTCCAACATTTGGTTTTCGAACTGGAGAAGCTTCTCAGATGAGAGGTGAAACATCTTCAAGAAACTTAAAGAAACTTTCTTTCTAAACTCCTTAGACTACCGGACCTGGATGACCGAGAACCCACACAGACACCTAATGGGCTGAAATATTCTGACTGCAGATTTCTGACGGTTTGCACTTGAATTTTCTTCTTATCTTTTCAGGAGTTTGCTGACTCTTTGGTGATCCCCTTTCTGGAGACCAGTGCCAAGAATGCCACAAACGTAGAGCAGGCTTTCATGACCATGGCAGCCGAGATCAAGAAACGCATGGGCCCTGGGGCCACAGCCGGCGGGGACAAGCCCAACTTAAAAATCGATAGCACCCCCGTCAGGCAGTCTGGAGGGGGCTGCTGTTAAAGGACCTACAACCATCTCAGTGATTTCTCTACTCTGTTCCCTCCCATCACCCGTAGAACTCACACCCCACCATATAGCCCACTCCCACTCCCGACTTTCCCCCTGTGACCTGCTCGGACAGAGGTCTAAACTGCAAAGTCAGATTGAATCTGTATGAGGGTTAATTCAGACCTGTTTGATTAGACAGAGAGGAAAGCAACCAGGAAACACACTGAGACCATTTTATCTTTTGCCGTGGAGGCAGAAGGAAATGAGATTAGCATTAATTTAAAATGACACGGAGATAAAAGATTAGGTTCAAATTCAAGTGAGGTTATTGCTACGAAACACACACACACAGTAGTGATGGCACGAGTTACAAAAATTAAAGCCATTTGGCCAAATGCATTTGTCCTTGGGCTCCGTCTGTTTTTACTGATCTCAGCCCAAACTTCACTCGCTCTGTACACACTCACTACGCTACACACTGTGGATGACCTGAACTCTGTAGGATGCTAGCAGTCTAACTGTGACGCATCGTTGTTATTCCTGAGGAGGGTCTAGGATGGATGGATGGTCTAGGGAAAGCCCAATCAGGGAGCCCCTCTCCTTCATCTGTTTCCTTCCTCTTCTGAGCCACTTTTTTATAGTGTGTTTAGACAAAAGCAAGGTGAATGTTTTTATTATGTAACTCTTGTTTGAGGAGTCGGCGTTCTTTCGCCTCAGTCAGCCAGTGTACTAAACATGCAGACGTGTGCTGTGAGCCAGCAGGAAGCAGACCCCACTGACTGTGTCGACCAGAGTCTGCTTTCTCTGTCTGTGTGTTGGAACGGTTACATTTCCCCCAAAGTTTTTAACTCGAGCACCCGGGTCTGACTTTGCTTCATCATGTATCATTTATTGTGTAATATATAGTCACATGTTCTGTGTGGACACGCCTCGCTCACTCTTTCTCAAACAGACTGGGACTCTGCTACGGCCTCCTTAGTGCTGCACTCTGTTTCATCCATGTAAAGAGATGGAAAGTGTTGATGTGAAAGATGGCAGGAGGAGAACTTGCTCTCAGTCTCTTTATAGTGTAAGAGCAAAGTAACTAAGCCTTTGTAGCAGAGGCTAGCACGATGAACCACAGGGTCACCTGAGCCTGACTCTTACTGTTGTTTTGTTGTTTTTGATTGGAGTCAAAAATTCAGATATCAATAAAACCACCAATATTTGTATTTATCTACCTACAGAATGTAAGTATTGAATAGAATCAGAGCTGCTCTGCTGGATAAACTGATCGCACCATTTCTAAATTATCTCCAGCATCTTTTTGCTACATTCTGTATGGATGATAAACTGAACTCGGGCCATGAAGGTGTTTCCCTGACACTGCACATAGATGATGAAGGATGACTGAGCTGGAGTGAAGAGATTCACTCAGTCATGTTTCATCAAAGCCTGCAGAACTTTTTGTCCCAGGAAATGTTTTTCAGGGTCTTAAAGGTTCCTTTAGATTGGAGTTTGTCTGTGTTTCCACTGCAGTCTGGAGCCAGTCAGTCTACTGGAATGCAATAAAGATGAGCAACCATGTTCTGCTGTCGTGATCACTGCTCTCTGCGTCGACTGGTCAGTGCTGAGCTGCAGAGGCCACTGTGAACAGGGGCATTAAAGAGCCTTCACAGGACTCTTTTGTGTGGGAGGTTGGACACGTACTTTAGGACCGCAGTGAAACTGTTTTCAGAGTAATATTTTTTGGTAAACATCACCCCTCACCTCATTTGCCTGCCAACAAATTGATCAACAAATTGATTGCAAACAGTAAAAACTTCTGTCCAATAACAAAGGAGCTACAGAGGAGTGAAATACTGAAGAGTAATGAACACAAGATGTCAATGTTAAGCATTACCAGCATCTCTCTAGAGTCTTTGTAAGTGGATTTTAAGGGGTAAAAAACTAAATGTCAGCCCTAATCCCTGCAGTGGAAACTCTAAAGGAACCTGGTTCTGCTGATAGAAACAGGGCTTTCTTCTGACAACATGGCAATATCCTGCAATTATCTTACAATAAATTTTCTGTTAGTATTTTGTTTTATATTTCGTTTTGTATTTTCTAATTGAGGCCTCTTGTCCGGTTTCATAACAGCAGATTTCCTTCTTGTTTGCAGATGAAGCCGGTGCAGAGATGTGCTGGTTGAGGCAGTTTTAGGAAACTGATGTTCTTTGTCTGTTATGGACCACATGTTTCAGTCCACGAGTATGTCTGGTTTTTCATCAAATTCTTTAGTGCTCTTCTTTGTGTCTTGTTTGCATTTGAATGGGAATTTGAATGCCTAAGAAAGCTGTACTTATATACTGCAGCCAGTTTCATCTTGTGCCTTGTGTTTGTGGGTGTCTGGATGTCCAGTGCTTTTGGTTTTATGGCCAGATATGCACTTCCAGTACGGCCTTTAGCCAACGATGTCAGAGAAAATTGGTAAACCTCAAGATCAGTTCAGTCCTGACCTGCTGTCAAAAAAATGAAGCTCCCCAAATTCTGGCTTCCTTCTCTCAACCTGGCAGCATTTGCAGCTCATGTGAGCACAACTGCTACATGTATGAGGACAAACATCGAAAAAATGCAGATACCCCCCAAAACTTGTTGAGTCGTGTGTGTGTGTGTGAGGGTGGTGTGTGTGTGTGTGTGTGTGTGTGTGTGTGTGTGTGTGTGCGCCACGTTCAGCCTATTGTTGTAACACTTGATGGTTGCTTCATGTGTGGCACTAACATAGGAGCCTCAGTTTGCAGAAGGTGATTTAGTCTTAATTGAATAGATGCTGAACTAGCAGTCATGTCATAATCAACATGATGATGATGATGATGATGCACTGATTAATTTTTTAATTAAATGTTTTCTTTCATCGAGTCTTAATATTCTTCTGATTTATAGACATAGACACTGAATCCTGCTCTGCTGTGTAGTCCATGGAAATATAAGGAGACCGTCTTTGTTTCTGAATGTGATACATGTCAAACATTTCTCTTTATTTCACTTCCATTTTGTTTCCTGTGTTATTTGGACTCATTTATTGCTGCTTAGTGGCTTAATAAAGACACTTGATGTTTATTTATAAAAAGCAGGTGCTCAGCTGTCACCTGCTGTCTTTTTCACTTTGGTGCTCTCTCCCTGCTGCGCGCGCGCACACACACACACACACACACACACACTCTGACAAAAAAAGACTGACCTGAAAGATGGGATCATGGCAAAGCTGGATGACAAGAAGATGTGAATGCAACATTGTGGACAATCCCTACTTGTGCCCATCACCACAACCAAGCAGCTAACCCACCATGGCTGCTGTGATCAGGGAGATGCTTGGTTTTAAGATCAACTTGAAGAGATAGAAAAGATGGAAGCCAGGAGGATGAACCAGCTCCACCGAACCATCCATGGCATACTCTCTGGCAGGAGTCTGGAATGTGGTGAACAACACTAGAGGCCAGTTTGAAGCCAGTTGCACAAAAGTCACCATGAAGTGTGGGATTTACCTAGGAGATGCTCTGGCTCCATTGCTGTTCTGCCTGAACCCCCTCAGTAAGATCACCTCTAGATGGCTTAACACCGATCTGTAAGCCAAGAGTGAATGAGATTGATTGATTCTAGGGTCAGCGACATTGGAATGTCATCTGGATTGGAGAAGTCGAGTTGGATAGTAGTGAAGAGAGGATAGGTAGTCACCAGGTAAGAGCCTTGGTGCAGGCTGTGCAGAGATGCCCCTGAGACAATCCAGAACAAAACAGGCGGAGGCAAGATGCAGGCACCCAGGGCATACGTGGTATGCCATAACCAAGTGGCTGGCATAGAGTACAGGAACATCTGCGTTGAGTGTAGCCTGGATGTCCCGAGGTAAAAAACGTGACAGGATTGTCAAGAATGACCGAGTTAAGATCCGGTGGGACTTCCAGATACGGGCAAACTGGTGATGGCTAACCAAGCAAACAGTAGTAGCCATAGTGATGCAACTATACCAAATGACAGCAACATCAGGAAGAAGGAACATGAGAAGCTTGAGAAGTACCATGGGTTGAAAGAAGAACTTGGAAAGATGTGGAGGATGAAGGTAACAGGAGAATTGCACTGTTGCACTTGGTGGACCCAAGCTAGGCGAGTGGCTTCAGCATATCTCAGGAACAACACCTGCAGTCTGTGGCCTGGGTGTTATATGCCCTGTAATGTTGGCTTGCTGTGCTTCTTAGTATAAAAGGTCTATCATTAAGACATGAGCGGAGTCAGACATAATGAAGCTGCAGCCCTGGTGGCGGTGTGAGAGCAACAATTAAAAAAACAGAAATTAAATAGTAAGTAATCTTGCAAATGTTGTGTAAGCTCAGTAAGCCACAGGGCTTAGATGCACTGTTTTACCTTCACCTTGACATTGAAACCCATGATTAAACCTGAGGTTATCTGCTAAGCTTGTAATTGTGCGATTAGTAGGGTACATGCCTCTGACTGTGCACACAAAAACATTCATTATGCTTGAGAGGTGATACAAGAAGTAGTTCCTACCATCAATCAGTTCGACAATCCAAATAATATGATTACTTTCCACTGTGTTCCTGTTAATAAATGAATTCACACTGAATTTGTTTCTCTCTTGTTGTTTCAGCTCTTCTTCGTTTTGATGATCTGTAGTTAGTTCTCAGTTTTTGTGCCTTTTAGTTTTGTTTAGCACATTTTCCATTTTGATACTTTGCTTTTCACTGTTAAGCTGGCTGATATTTTGATAACATCAGGTCATTCAGCGAGTTCAGCTTTGAATATTTCAAATATTTTTAAGCATTTCAGGCATTCACAGCATTCACATTGCATTTTACAACAATGTGCTTTATTAGGCCTATTTGTGGGCCTTATTACTACTGCACATGTTCATGTTTGTCATATTTCTGAATTCATATTGATTGATTTAAAGTATATTGAAAAGACAATCACTATGTCTTTCTTAGTGGTTTACTCTTTGTGCACGACTCTTGTTTAACAAATGTAGTATTGCCTGTAAGAAATGAACCTTTTTGTTATTTCCTGTTATTTCTGTATCTGTCAGACAAATCTAATGGCCCCGCAGTTAATGCCCCATAAAGAGCTGTAATTACAAGGAGAACAGTACTATAGTACCACGGTTACCTCAATTTGTATTTGTGTGTGTGTGTGTGTGTGTGTGTGTGTGTGTGTGTTGGAAACCATGATGGCTCGAGTGTAATTAAAAAAGGAAGTGGGGGCCATTGTGCAGAACAGCCAGAAAACCCACGAGTGGCCTTACATACACCCCCATGTGAAGCACGAAACCCCGTCAAAACCATAAGTGTGTGAGTGACGTGTTGCATGAAGGCATGGGTAGGAGGGAGGGCTGGGACAGGTAAGACTGGGAGGTAGAGTACAGTGAACGACTGGTTCAGTAGGCTCCCTTTATACCCCACAACCCGTCATAGTGGGGAGAAGGCCGGCCCGGGGCCAGCGTGTCAACGCCCCGGAGCACCACAGAGTCTGTGGCAGCACCCATCGCACCACCACAAAGAGTGGAGTGTGCAGACGAGTTCCAAGACCTGGGTCACAACATGAGACATCCACTCAGTTACACAAGACACACTGAAGGAACGAGACTAACTGGTCTGGGTCCAAGACAGACAAGTTGTAACATTTATAGTTTCATTACACCATGTGGACTACACCTCAGCTAGCTCCGTGACATAACAAGTTATACATGTGTAATTACCTCCTTTGGCATGAAGACAGGGGGTGTGGTCAAGTTGGGCGCCACTGGAAACAAAAAGCTAAGCTAACAGAAGAGTTAGTAACGGTTTGACTCATGTGCATGTGATTCTTTAAACATAAAGTTTTCATTCAATAAGATGATAACAGGACTTGCTGGTGATGTTCAACAACAATTTGGCAACATCAAAAAGCAGCCATGTTGCTACAAAGTGTCAAACCAGAGCTGTGAATGACTGAGGTTAAAAGAAATATGACGAGTTGAGACCTAAAAAATAGGCTGGTGATGAACAGAAATGGCATCCATCCACTGTAGCAGAGATCACAGCGAGCTGAATCCCTGTGTCTGAACATGATGAAGTAGAATAGCTGGTGTTTTGTTTTTACAACTGCAAACAATTAGAAGCAAGCAAACATTTATTTATACAGCAATTTCAGAACGACTCCCAGCTAAACACAAAGTGCTGTACACGTCACACAGAAATGATACATTGAATAAGTAAAAAAAAAAATTAAAATAAAATAAAGGTAAAAATAAAATAAGATGATAATTAAAATGACATTTAAAACAATAAAATGAGCACATTACATTAAAACGACAAAATCAGGGTCATGCTGTGTCATATGCCAAAGAGTAAAAATGGGTTTTAAGACGTGTTTTAAAAGTGGACAGTGAAGGGGCCTCTCTAATGTGCTGGGCAAGATTGTTCCACAGATTAGGAGCAACAATAGAGAAGGCCCCGCCCCCTCTTGGACCTGGGTACCTCCAGGAGCAGCTTGTCAGCTGACCTGAGAGACCTGGGGGGTGAGTAAGGATGCAGAAGCTCAGAGAGGTAAGGTGGGGCAAGACCGTTTAAACATCTAGATATACAGGCAGCCAATGGAGTGACCAGGATGGGAGTTATGTGCTCTCTTCTGGTTAAAAGTCGTGCAGCAGCATTTTGGACCAGCTGCAGACGAGAGAGAAGACGCTGACTAACTCCACAATACAGCACATTACAGTAATCTAAACGAGATGAAATAAAAGCATGGATTACTGTTTCAAAATACGGCCTGAGATAAATAGGTCTTATCTTTGCCAAACGCCTTAAATGATAAAAACTGGACTTGACAGTAGCCCTAATTTGAGTGTCAAACTTAAAATCACCGTCCATCCTAAAACACAGGTTTGTAACAACAGGTTTAAGATACTCTGCCAGGGGTCATGATTCACAACAGGAAGTCATTTACTATTCAGCAACTGAAGGTTTTTAAGATAAAACCACAGGATTGGAATCTGTGGCTTTAAAAGAAAATCAAATGAAAACAGACTTTCTCAGTTTGTTGCCCCTAATAATTAAACACTGCTGATATTGTTGCGTTCTCACTGACTTTGTGACCAATAAGCCACTTTAATCGAGTCCTTTGGTAAAATGTATCATGCGAGGAGTTGAAATGTAACTTTTTTATTTTGCTATTATGTATTTGTTTCCTTACTTTGAATTTATCATTATTTATCTCAACTTCACCTTTAACCTTGTTTTTGTTATTTATTGTTTTATATTATTATCACTATTTTATCTTCTTTTTACTTTCTTACTACATTATTTTGTTGTTTATTCTTCTTACTTAATTTTTTGATGAAAAAATTATTGATATTTGTTTGTACTTTGTTATTACTCTGGTTTCTATATTAATTGATTGTTGGAGCTTAATCTTAAGATTTTTATTTTCATTTATGTGTTTATTATTCCTTTGTCGCCTTGCTGTGATGTAATTGGCCTTCAAGTTTCTTTAATATGGTTAATCACAGTTAATTTATAATTTCTTACTTTTTGACATTATTTGGGGCCCTGTGGGGGAAAAACATCCAACTTTGGGCCCCACCACTTTAATATTGTAAACCATGCTGACTCTAAAAATATGATACTGTGCAGAAATTGATCAAGATTTTGCTTCGATGTTTTGATTTTGTGTAAAACTGATGAGATATCTGCAAATCTTTTTTTTTTTTACATTTTAATGTTTTTAATAATAACATTATTAGATATATGATGTAGAGATATAGAGAAATTAAAAAGAAATTAAAAGTGACACTAAGTTAACACTCAGATATGTAGTGGCATTTTAAACCATTAATCACAGAATGAATAAATGTGTGGCGCCTCGCATCGTGCATTATCAACATCACACCTTATACTCCAGACAGCGGGGAAGACAACACTTAAATAACCTGATGTTAAATATGAAAACGTGTTGCTATAGAAGATGTTCACGGATTACTTACAGCGAGGAGGTACTACTTACAGCAAAACGCAGTAGAAGACAAGACTTTCCTACACCAGAGTCTCCAATGAGCAGGAGCTTGAACAGATAGTCACTGAAATACAAAGAACAAGGCTGAAAAATTTCCACTGCAATAAAAAACAAAAACAGTGGGAAACATTTTATAATACGACCCGACTAAGTGCAAATCCCCCTTTAATTAAATGGAACCATTGTTTTTATAATTTCAAGTAGGGATGCTCAAACAAATGTGTACCAAGTCACAACAAAAACAGAAATATACCATAATATACACAATATTACCTCATCTTACAACAATCAGACCTATGTGACTTTATAACAATGGATAATGCAACTTTTTTCCTTTTACAATTACTGTTCAAACACAACTGTCAAAAGGAGCGTGCAGATAAACGTTAGGTAAGGTTAAGCTGATACGACTCGACCCCTGAAAAGTGCCGCGTTCTTCAAATCAGCGGTGGGCGATATATCGAGTAGACTCGATAAAGGTATGGCAAGTGTTTCCACAGACAACGGTTAAAATGGCTTTACTGAAACAAACCAGTATAAATTACCACGGCAACATTCACTTTTTTTCTTCCACACACTGTGAATGCATCATTTATCGCCCCCTCCCAACTGGAGAATATTCTACCCGGCACACTGCAGTGAGCATGTGTGTTTGTATCCCACCAGACACGGAATAACAGCGCCAGGAGGAGCTTCAGGTGACGGTGAACAAAATGCAGTAATTTGCAAAACATGCTGTAAAACTATTGCTGCAAAAGGTAAAGTCGGAAAAGTCGAGCTGCAAAAGCACGAATGTTTTAAACGTCTCCCCACACGCCAAAGAAAACGTTAAGCTGTGACAGCTGTGGCTGTTCGTGGTCAGTCATTTTCATAGCCACTATCTAGACTTTTGTTTCTGTAATTTGACGGCATCACGTTTTTTTAAATTGTAAATATTTTATGTTCACAAAAAAGCA
>NW_024582899.1:191232-204990 GCF_018398535.1 Haplochromis burtoni | reverse complement strand
GCAAAGCCAGAACATCTTACTATTCATCACTGATTGAAGAAAATAAGAACAACCCCAGGTTTCTCTTCAGCACTGTAGCCAGGCTGACAAACAGTCAGAGCTCTGTTGAGCCAACCATCCCTTTAACGTTAACTAGTAATGATTCTGTGATTCATCTTTCTGAGTTAACTTCAGTAATTACCTCCTCGAAGCATCAACCTGTCTTCTATATCCCGATTCTACAGGAGTGCTCACAGAAGTCCTGCCATTAAGTGACGTTTCAGTCTCAAGGATGATCAAACTATCTCAATTAATCAGCACAGGCCTTAAAGCTGGCTGTAGTTAAACCGTATATATCACATTATGCTTGAATAACCTCCAAAAACAAATGTTTCAACCATAGAGTGCCTAAAATAGTGCTGGCATACTCGTTTTAAACCAACCATTTAATAGTTTTTCTACTTTGAATACTAAAAATCTGATGAACTGAAATGTTTTATTTAAACCATGTTTTTTTAATCCATCAGTTGCACACAGAGGTTTTTCATAGAGGGCAATGCTGTCACAGCACGTCTCTCTGAGGTCAATCATAGACCTAACAAACAAAGGATCATAGCAAGAAAGAAGTAAGTCGAGAAAGAATTCATGAGAATAAAACATTGAAATTAAAAAGATGCTTTTTTGTGAACATAAAATATTTACAATTTAAAAAAACGTGATGCCCTCAAATTACAGAAACAAAAGTCTAGATAGTGGCTATGAAAATGACTGACCACGAACAGCCACAGCTGTCACAGCTTAACGTTTTCTTTGGCGCGTGGGGAGACGTTTAAAACGTTCGTGCTTTTGCAGCTCGACTTTTCCGACTTTACCTTTTGCAGCAATAGTTTTACAGCATGTTTTGCAAATTACTGCATTTTGTTCACCGTCCCCTGAAGCTCCTCCTGGCGCTGTTATTCCGTGTCTGGTGGGATACAAACACACATGCTCACTGCAGTGTGCCGGGTAGAATATTCTCCAGTTGGGAGGGGGCGATAAATGATGCATTCACAGTGTGCGGAAGAAAAAAAGTGAATGTTGCCGTGGTAATTTATACTGGTTTGTTTCAGTAAAGCCATTTTAACCATTGTCTGTGGAAACACTTGCCATACCTTTATCGAGTCTATTCGATATATCGCCCACTGATTTGAAGAACGCGGCACTTTTCAGGGGTCGAGTCGTATCAGCTTAACCTTAGCTAACGTTTATCTGCATGCTCCTTTTGACAGTTGTGTTTGAACAGTAATTGTAAAAGGAAAAAAAGTTGTATTGTCCATTGTTATAAAGTCACATAGGTCTGATTGTTGTAAGATGAGGTAATATTGTGTATATTATGGTATATTTCTGTTTTTGTTGTGACTTGGTACACATTTGTTTCAGCATCCCTACTTCAAATTAAAAGAACAATGGTTCCATTTAATTAAAGGGGGATTTTGCACTTAGTCGGGTCGTATTATAAAATGTTTCCCACTGTTTTTGTTTTTTATTGCAGTAGAAATTTTCAGCCTTGTTCTTTGTATTTCAGTGACTATCTGTTCAAGCTCCTGCTCATTGGAGACTCTGGTGTAGGAAAGTCTTGTCTTCTACTGCGTTTTGCTGTAAGTAGTACCTCCTCACTGTAAGGTGTTTTTCACTTCTGTTGGACTGAATGACTGTTTTTAACTGGTTTTGCTGCTGGCCTGAATCATGCTGTCCCTCCTCTTTCTGTAGGATGACACCTACACAGAGAGCTACATCAGCACCATTGGAGTGGACTTTAAGATTCGCACCATCGAGCTGGATGGCAAGACCATCAAATTGCAGATTGTGAGGGCACATGTACACACAGAGCACCACATTTATGGTCTTCTTTTGCGGCTGGTTGAGGGAAATTTGGCCAGAGTGTGACAAAACTTGCAATTCTGGAATCTGTGAGATGTCAGCTTTTAGAAAGTGGATTGTTTGCTTGGTTACAATTGGTGGACTGAACATGGGGTTCGATAGTTTATATTTGTATTTACACAGCAGACCTGACGCCATGACTGGTGAACCTGGAGTCACACCGATGTCTCTCCCTCCCAGCTATCCCAGCTCAAGTTCCTCCAGATTTTATAATCCTCTGATCGGAGCTCGATCCTCAGTTAACCCCACTGATTTTTAAGTTTAAGTTAGGGCTTCTGTGCAGGCCAGTCAGTAAAGTTGTTGTTAGTTTTCTGAAGGTAGTTTTTCACTATTAGAGAAATATGTTTTAGATCGTTGTCATTTTGGGAGACACAGCGATGATGCAAATCTGTTTTTGCTCTGACTGCTTCATGATACTAATCACTCCAGCTCCTGATACTTGGAAATGCTGTGATAACTTTGCATATCCATCTCCTGCTTTGTGAGAATCAACAACTCTTTTTCCTCAAGTCCAAACTGATGTTTGTTTTGATCGTTCGTGAAGTGACAGGTCAAATCCTTGCTGAACCTTTTATACTACATGTGCATTGGACGATTTCATTGTAACCACTGGGCAACTCCTGAAAAACAGCCCTACATCATAAACCTCCTGCAACAAGCTTTACACTTTGAAAGTCAGACAAGTATTCTTCTCCTGGCAACCGCCAAACTCAGATATGTCCATCAGAATAACCCAGGAGAAGTTACCCAACAGAACGTGTCTACATGGCCTACCACGTCACGTCTGAGTTGCTGTCCTTCACAATTGCTTCCACTTTGTTATTGGAATATTTAGTATGAAGGTAATTTGGTGACTGTACTTGTTGCACAGGTGGCAGCCTATAGCAATATCACGCTGGCTTTAACCCCTGACAGGGACTCATTTGTAGAAGCAGTTTGCATGTCTAGGTGCTTGATGTTTTACACCTGTGGCTATGGAAGTGATCGGAATACCTGGGTTCAGGGATTTGGATCGGTGAGTGAATACTTTTGGCAGTATAGTGTATTCTTGACTCTGCCCTGAGGCGTGTCTACTCAAGGTAGATGTGTTTCCTCAAAGCTTTCTAATTTACCAAGTCATTAAAAGGCTAGAGTCATCTGGAAAACAGAAATATTCAGTCTGCTGGCAACTTTATAGAAATGTTACCTTTGTCAGAAATCAGACTACAGAAACTTAAAACAACGACGGCGCAGGTTAACTTATACACAGCTTCATGAATGTTTCATTTTTCACAAACACAATTGTTTTTCTATCATAATATGCTTGTTAGAATTGTAATATATTAATATATCCTCCCTTTGCTCCTCTTCGTCCCTCCAGTGGGACACTGCAGGCCAGGAGAGGTTTCGTACTATCACCTCCAGTTACTATCGTGGAGCCCATGGCATCATAGTTGTTTATGATGTGACCGACCAAGTGAGTGAGCATTTTTATGGAGTTATGGTCTATTTAATTAATAAATAAATATTTGCCAGTACTTGCTACTTTTATCTGAAGAAGTGTTAACTATGTTCTCCTCAAGGTTTGGAGGAAGATTTGAACACTGTCATGCCCTGATTTTTGAAGATACTTTGTATTCATGTGTAGAGACGGCTTTTTGTTCATATTCATTCTCATTGCACAGGAGTCCTATAACAATGTCAAGCAGTGGCTTCAGGAAATTGACCGATATGCCAGTGAAAATGTCAATAAACTTCTGGTGGGCAACAAGTGTGACTTGACGACTAAGAAAGTAGTGGACTACACAACTGCTAAGGTGGGGCTGCTTATGAATATCTGTCTGTCTGTCTGTCTGTCTGTCTGTCTCTCTGTCTGTCTCTGTCTGTCTGTCTGTCTGTCTGTCTGTCTGTCTCTGTCTGTCTGTCTCTCTCTGTCTGTCTCTGTCTGTCTGTCTGTCTGTCTGTCTCTGTCTGTGTCTGTCTGTCTCTGTCTGTCTCTGTCTGTCTGTCTGTCTGTCTCTGTCTGTCTGTCTGTCTGTCTGTCTCTGTCTGTCTGTCTGTCTCTGTCTGTCTGTCTGTCTCTGTCTGTCTGTCTGTCTCTGTCTGTCTGTCTGTCTCTGTCTGTCTCTGTCTATCTGTCTATCTCTGTCTGTCTGTCTGTCTGTCTGTCTGTCTGTCTGTCTGTCTGTCTGTCTCTCTCTCGAGGTCATTTTGATGGGACCTGATTATTCATATCAAACATGAAGGCATATCTGGATGGATGTAAAACTAGTTCATGTTATTGTTGGACTGTTGTAAATCACTGTCACCCTGTTCTCTTAAAACCTCCCTCAAAAGCCTTCAGTTGATCAGAGTGCTGCACTGAGTAGTGTCGGGGATCGTCTAAGGAGCTTAGAAAACGTCTTCAGTTCTTAAACCAAATGTTGGCGAGTCCCAGGTATTTAATCTCTAGTGGAAGATGGGATTAAATGCATTTTTGAGATCGTGCTGCCTCAACTGCCACTCACATCTTGCATCCGGTGATCTCACTTGAAAGGGTGACCCTGATCAAGAGTGGGTCAACTACCGTTTTACGGGACAACTCCCACCAGGGATTAAACACCTGGGACTCTCCAACATTTGGTTTTCGAACTGGAGAAGCTTCTCAGATGAGAGGTGAAACATCTTCAAGAAACTTAAAGAAACTTTCTTTCTAAACTCCTTAGACTACCGGACCTGGATGACCGAGAACCCACACAGACACCTAATGGGCTGAAATATTCTGACTGCAGATTTCTGACGGTTTGCACTTGAATTTTCTTCTTATCTTTTCAGGAGTTTGCTGACTCTTTGGTGATCCCCTTTCTGGAGACCAGTGCCAAGAATGCCACAAACGTAGAGCAGGCTTTCATGACCATGGCAGCCGAGATCAAGAAACGCATGGGCCCTGGGGCCACAGCCGGCGGGGACAAGCCCAACTTAAAAATCGATAGCACCCCCGTCAGGCAGTCTGGAGGGGGCTGCTGTTAAAGGACCTACAACCATCTCAGTGATTTCTCTACTCTGTTCCCTCCCATCACCCGTAGAACTCACACCCCACCATATAGCCCACTCCCACTCCCGACTTTCCCCCTGTGACCTGCTCGGACAGAGGTCTAAACTGCAAAGTCAGATTGAATCTGTATGAGGGTTAATTCAGACCTGTTTGATTAGACAGAGAGGAAAGCAACCAGGAAACACACTGAGACCATTTTATCTTTTGCCGTGGAGGCAGAAGGAAATGAGATTAGCATTAATTTAAAATGACACGGAGATAAAAGATTAGGTTCAAATTCAAGTGAGGTTATTGCTACGAAACACACACACACAGTAGTGATGGCACGAGTTACAAAAATTAAAGCCATTTGGCCAAATGCATTTGTCCTTGGGCTCCGTCTGTTTTTACTGATCTCAGCCCAAACTTCACTCGCTCTGTACACACTCACTACGCTACACACTGTGGATGACCTGAACTCTGTAGGATGCTAGCAGTCTAACTGTGACGCATCGTTGTTATTCCTGAGGAGGGTCTAGGATGGATGGATGGTCTAGGGAAAGCCCAATCAGGGAGCCCCTCTCCTTCATCTGTTTCCTTCCTCTTCTGAGCCACTTTTTTATAGTGTGTTTAGACAAAAGCAAGGTGAATGTTTTTATTATGTAACTCTTGTTTGAGGAGTCGGCGTTCTTTCGCCTCAGTCAGCCAGTGTACTAAACATGCAGACGTGTGCTGTGAGCCAGCAGGAAGCAGACCCCACTGACTGTGTCGACCAGAGTCTGCTTTCTCTGTCTGTGTGTTGGAACGGTTACATTTCCCCCAAAGTTTTTAACTCGAGCACCCGGGTCTGACTTTGCTTCATCATGTATCATTTATTGTGTAATATATAGTCACATGTTCTGTGTGGACACGCCTCGCTCACTCTTTCTCAAACAGACTGGGACTCTGCTACGGCCTCCTTAGTGCTGCACTCTGTTTCATCCATGTAAAGAGATGGAAAGTGTTGATGTGAAAGATGGCAGGAGGAGAACTTGCTCTCAGTCTCTTTATAGTGTAAGAGCAAAGTAACTAAGCCTTTGTAGCAGAGGCTAGCACGATGAACCACAGGGTCACCTGAGCCTGACTCTTACTGTTGTTTTGTTGTTTTTGATTGGAGTCAAAAATTCAGATATCAATAAAACCACCAATATTTGTATTTATCTACCTACAGAATGTAAGTATTGAATAGAATCAGAGCTGCTCTGCTGGATAAACTGATCGCACCATTTCTAAATTATCTCCAGCATCTTTTTGCTACATTCTGTATGGATGATAAACTGAACTCGGGCCATGAAGGTGTTTCCCTGACACTGCACATAGATGATGAAGGATGACTGAGCTGGAGTGAAGAGATTCACTCAGTCATGTTTCATCAAAGCCTGCAGAACTTTTTGTCCCAGGAAATGTTTTTCAGGGTCTTAAAGGTTCCTTTAGATTGGAGTTTGTCTGTGTTTCCACTGCAGTCTGGAGCCAGTCAGTCTACTGGAATGCAATAAAGATGAGCAACCATGTTCTGCTGTCGTGATCACTGCTCTCTGCGTCGACTGGTCAGTGCTGAGCTGCAGAGGCCACTGTGAACAGGGGCATTAAAGAGCCTTCACAGGACTCTTTTGTGTGGGAGGTTGGACACGTACTTTAGGACCGCAGTGAAACTGTTTTCAGAGTAATATTTTTTGGTAAACATCACCCCTCACCTCATTTGCCTGCCAACAAATTGATCAACAAATTGATTGCAAACAGTAAAAACTTCTGTCCAATAACAAAGGAGCTACAGAGGAGTGAAATACTGAAGAGTAATGAACACAAGATGTCAATGTTAAGCATTACCAGCATCTCTCTAGAGTCTTTGTAAGTGGATTTTAAGGGGTAAAAAACTAAATGTCAGCCCTAATCCCTGCAGTGGAAACTCTAAAGGAACCTGGTTCTGCTGATAGAAACAGGGCTTTCTTCTGACAACATGGCAATATCCTGCAATTATCTTACAATAAATTTTCTGTTAGTATTTTGTTTTATATTTCGTTTTGTATTTTCTAATTGAGGCCTCTTGTCCGGTTTCATAACAGCAGATTTCCTTCTTGTTTGCAGATGAAGCCGGTGCAGAGATGTGCTGGTTGAGGCAGTTTTAGGAAACTGATGTTCTTTGTCTGTTATGGACCACATGTTTCAGTCCACGAGTATGTCTGGTTTTTCATCAAATTCTTTAGTGCTCTTCTTTGTGTCTTGTTTGCATTTGAATGGGAATTTGAATGCCTAAGAAAGCTGTACTTATATACTGCAGCCAGTTTCATCTTGTGCCTTGTGTTTGTGGGTGTCTGGATGTCCAGTGCTTTTGGTTTTATGGCCAGATATGCACTTCCAGTACGGCCTTTAGCCAACGATGTCAGAGAAAATTGGTAAACCTCAAGATCAGTTCAGTCCTGACCTGCTGTCAAAAAAATGAAGCTCCCCAAATTCTGGCTTCCTTCTCTCAACCTGGCAGCATTTGCAGCTCATGTGAGCACAACTGCTACATGTATGAGGACAAACATCGAAAAAATGCAGATACCCCCCAAAACTTGTTGAGTCGTGTGTGTGTGTGTGAGGGTGGTGTGTGTGTGTGTGTGTGTGTGTGTGTGTGTGTGTGTGTGCGCCACGTTCAGCCTATTGTTGTAACACTTGATGGTTGCTTCATGTGTGGCACTAACATAGGAGCCTCAGTTTGCAGAAGGTGATTTAGTCTTAATTGAATAGATGCTGAACTAGCAGTCATGTCATAATCAACATGATGATGATGATGATGATGCACTGATTAATTTTTTAATTAAATGTTTTCTTTCATCGAGTCTTAATATTCTTCTGATTTATAGACATAGACACTGAATCCTGCTCTGCTGTGTAGTCCATGGAAATATAAGGAGACCGTCTTTGTTTCTGAATGTGATACATGTCAAACATTTCTCTTTATTTCACTTCCATTTTGTTTCCTGTGTTATTTGGACTCATTTATTGCTGCTTAGTGGCTTAATAAAGACACTTGATGTTTATTTATAAAAAGCAGGTGCTCAGCTGTCACCTGCTGTCTTTTTCACTTTGGTGCTCTCTCCCTGCTGCGCGCGCGCACACACACACACACACACACACACACTCTGACAAAAAAAGACTGACCTGAAAGATGGGATCATGGCAAAGCTGGATGACAAGAAGATGTGAATGCAACATTGTGGACAATCCCTACTTGTGCCCATCACCACAACCAAGCAGCTAACCCACCATGGCTGCTGTGATCAGGGAGATGCTTGGTTTTAAGATCAACTTGAAGAGATAGAAAAGATGGAAGCCAGGAGGATGAACCAGCTCCACCGAACCATCCATGGCATACTCTCTGGCAGGAGTCTGGAATGTGGTGAACAACACTAGAGGCCAGTTTGAAGCCAGTTGCACAAAAGTCACCATGAAGTGTGGGATTTACCTAGGAGATGCTCTGGCTCCATTGCTGTTCTGCCTGAACCCCCTCAGTAAGATCACCTCTAGATGGCTTAACACCGATCTGTAAGCCAAGAGTGAATGAGATTGATTGATTCTAGGGTCAGCGACATTGGAATGTCATCTGGATTGGAGAAGTCGAGTTGGATAGTAGTGAAGAGAGGATAGGTAGTCACCAGGTAAGAGCCTTGGTGCAGGCTGTGCAGAGATGCCCCTGAGACAATCCAGAACAAAACAGGCGGAGGCAAGATGCAGGCACCCAGGGCATACGTGGTATGCCATAACCAAGTGGCTGGCATAGAGTACAGGAACATCTGCGTTGAGTGTAGCCTGGATGTCCCGAGGTAAAAAACGTGACAGGATTGTCAAGAATGACCGAGTTAAGATCCGGTGGGACTTCCAGATACGGGCAAACTGGTGATGGCTAACCAAGCAAACAGTAGTAGCCATAGTGATGC
This sequence comes from Haplochromis burtoni, assembly GCF_018398535.1. Classification (NCBI taxonomy): domain Eukaryota; kingdom Metazoa; phylum Chordata; class Actinopteri; order Cichliformes; family Cichlidae; genus Haplochromis; species Haplochromis burtoni. The sequence goes on along the minus strand of NW_024582899.1, from coordinate 196,140 downwards.
AACTATACCAAATGACAGCAACATCAGGAAGAAGGAACATGAGAAGCTTGAGAAGTACCATGGGTTGAAAGAAGAACTTGGAAAGATGTGGAGGATGAAGGTAACAGGAGAATTGCACTGTTGCACTTGGTGGACCCAAGCTAGGCGAGTGGCTTCAGCATATCTCAGGAACAACACCTGCAGTCTGTGGCCTGGGTGTTATATGCCCTGTAATGTTGGCTTGCTGTGCTTCTTAGTATAAAAGGTCTATCATTAAGACATGAGCGGAGTCAGACATAATGAAGCTGCAGCCCTGGTGGCGGTGTGAGAGCAACAATTAAAAAAACAGAAATTAAATAGTAAGTAATCTTGCAAATGTTGTGTAAGCTCAGTAAGCCACAGGGCTTAGATGCACTGTTTTACCTTCACCTTGACATTGAAACCCATGATTAAACCTGAGGTTATCTGCTAAGCTTGTAATTGTGCGATTAGTAGGGTACATGCCTCTGACTGTGCACACAAAAACATTCATTATGCTTGAGAGGTGATACAAGAAGTAGTTCCTACCATCAATCAGTTCGACAATCCAAATAATATGATTACTTTCCACTGTGTTCCTGTTAATAAATGAATTCACACTGAATTTGTTTCTCTCTTGTTGTTTCAGCTCTTCTTCGTTTTGATGATCTGTAGTTAGTTCTCAGTTTTTGTGCCTTTTAGTTTTGTTTAGCACATTTTCCATTTTGATACTTTGCTTTTCACTGTTAAGCTGGCTGATATTTTGATAACATCAGGTCATTCAGCGAGTTCAGCTTTGAATATTTCAAATATTTTTAAGCATTTCAGGCATTCACAGCATTCACATTGCATTTTACAACAATGTGCTTTATTAGGCCTATTTGTGGGCCTTATTACTACTGCACATGTTCATGTTTGTCATATTTCTGAATTCATATTGATTGATTTAAAGTATATTGAAAAGACAATCACTATGTCTTTCTTAGTGGTTTACTCTTTGTGCACGACTCTTGTTTAACAAATGTAGTATTGCCTGTAAGAAATGAACCTTTTTGTTATTTCCTGTTATTTCTGTATCTGTCAGACAAATCTAATGGCCCCGCAGTTAATGCCCCATAAAGAGCTGTAATTACAAGGAGAACAGTACTATAGTACCACGGTTACCTCAATTTGTATTTGTGTGTGTGTGTGTGTGTGTGTGTGTGTGTGTGTGTTGGAAACCATGATGGCTCGAGTGTAATTAAAAAAGGAAGTGGGGGCCATTGTGCAGAACAGCCAGAAAACCCACGAGTGGCCTTACATACACCCCCATGTGAAGCACGAAACCCCGTCAAAACCATAAGTGTGTGAGTGACGTGTTGCATGAAGGCATGGGTAGGAGGGAGGGCTGGGACAGGTAAGACTGGGAGGTAGAGTACAGTGAACGACTGGTTCAGTAGGCTCCCTTTATACCCCACAACCCGTCATAGTGGGGAGAAGGCCGGCCCGGGGCCAGCGTGTCAACGCCCCGGAGCACCACAGAGTCTGTGGCAGCACCCATCGCACCACCACAAAGAGTGGAGTGTGCAGACGAGTTCCAAGACCTGGGTCACAACATGAGACATCCACTCAGTTACACAAGACACACTGAAGGAACGAGACTAACTGGTCTGGGTCCAAGACAGACAAGTTGTAACATTTATAGTTTCATTACACCATGTGGACTACACCTCAGCTAGCTCCGTGACATAACAAGTTATACATGTGTAATTACCTCCTTTGGCATGAAGACAGGGGGTGTGGTCAAGTTGGGCGCCACTGGAAACAAAAAGCTAAGCTAACAGAAGAGTTAGTAACGGTTTGACTCATGTGCATGTGATTCTTTAAACATAAAGTTTTCATTCAATAAGATGATAACAGGACTTGCTGGTGATGTTCAACAACAATTTGGCAACATCAAAAAGCAGCCATGTTGCTACAAAGTGTCAAACCAGAGCTGTGAATGACTGAGGTTAAAAGAAATATGACGAGTTGAGACCTAAAAAATAGGCTGGTGATGAACAGAAATGGCATCCATCCACTGTAGCAGAGATCACAGCGAGCTGAATCCCTGTGTCTGAACATGATGAAGTAGAATAGCTGGTGTTTTGTTTTTACAACTGCAAACAATTAGAAGCAAGCAAACATTTATTTATACAGCAATTTCAGAACGACTCCCAGCTAAACACAAAGTGCTGTACACGTCACACAGAAATGATACATTGAATAAGTAAAAAAAAAAATTAAAATAAAATAAAGGTAAAAATAAAATAAGATGATAATTAAAATGACATTTAAAACAATAAAATGAGCACATTACATTAAAACGACAAAATCAGGGTCATGCTGTGTCATATGCCAAAGAGTAAAAATGGGTTTTAAGACGTGTTTTAAAAGTGGACAGTGAAGGGGCCTCTCTAATGTGCTGGGCAAGATTGTTCCACAGATTAGGAGCAACAATAGAGAAGGCCCCGCCCCCTCTTGGACCTGGGTACCTCCAGGAGCAGCTTGTCAGCTGACCTGAGAGACCTGGGGGGTGAGTAAGGATGCAGAAGCTCAGAGAGGTAAGGTGGGGCAAGACCGTTTAAACATCTAGATATACAGGCAGCCAATGGAGTGACCAGGATGGGAGTTATGTGCTCTCTTCTGGTTAAAAGTCGTGCAGCAGCATTTTGGACCAGCTGCAGACGAGAGAGAAGACGCTGACTAACTCCACAATACAGCACATTACAGTAATCTAAACGAGATGAAATAAAAGCATGGATTACTGTTTCAAAATACGGCCTGAGATAAATAGGTCTTATCTTTGCCAAACGCCTTAAATGATAAAAACTGGACTTGACAGTAGCCCTAATTTGAGTGTCAAACTTAAAATCACCGTCCATCCTAAAACACAGGTTTGTAACAACAGGTTTAAGATACTCTGCCAGGGGTCATGATTCACAACAGGAAGTCATTTACTATTCAGCAACTGAAGGTTTTTAAGATAAAACCACAGGATTGGAATCTGTGGCTTTAAAAGAAAATCAAATGAAAACAGACTTTCTCAGTTTGTTGCCCCTAATAATTAAACACTGCTGATATTGTTGCGTTCTCACTGACTTTGTGACCAATAAGCCACTTTAATCGAGTCCTTTGGTAAAATGTATCATGCGAGGAGTTGAAATGTAACTTTTTTATTTTGCTATTATGTATTTGTTTCCTTACTTTGAATTTATCATTATTTATCTCAACTTCACCTTTAACCTTGTTTTTGTTATTTATTGTTTTATATTATTATCACTATTTTATCTTCTTTTTACTTTCTTACTACATTATTTTGTTGTTTATTCTTCTTACTTAATTTTTTGATGAAAAAATTATTGATATTTGTTTGTACTTTGTTATTACTCTGGTTTCTATATTAATTGATTGTTGGAGCTTAATCTTAAGATTTTTATTTTCATTTATGTGTTTATTATTCCTTTGTCGCCTTGCTGTGATGTAATTGGCCTTCAAGTTTCTTTAATATGGTTAATCACAGTTAATTTATAATTTCTTACTTTTTGACATTATTTGGGGCCCTGTGGGGGAAAAACATCCAACTTTGGGCCCCACCACTTTAATATTGTAAACCATGCTGACTCTAAAAATATGATACTGTGCAGAAATTGATCAAGATTTTGCTTCGATGTTTTGATTTTGTGTAAAACTGATGAGATATCTGCAAATCTTTTTTTTTTTTACATTTTAATGTTTTTAATAATAACATTATTAGATATATGATGTAGAGATATAGAGAAATTAAAAAGAAATTAAAAGTGACACTAAGTTAACACTCAGATATGTAGTGGCATTTTAAACCATTAATCACAGAATGAATAAATGTGTGGCGCCTCGCATCGTGCATTATCAACATCACACCTTATACTCCAGACAGCGGGGAAGACAACACTTAAATAACCTGATGTTAAATATGAAAACGTGTTGCTATAGAAGATGTTCACGGATTAGGAGGGCTGTCTTATAAAGCAGCAAACTATTTCTCCAGGCTAAATGATGATCCTCTAAATTAGTGAGACATGTTTGAGAGTTCAGTCAGTCAAGCACTTCTGACGTGAGACTTTCTTTTTCAGAAGACCTACAGTATCCAGAGTTTTACGCAGTGGAGAAGTGAAAGAAGAAGAGAGAGGGAAGTTTGTGGAAAAAACTTTGCAAATAAATAAACGCTGCAGAGTCTTTGCTTTCGATTTGCACTTCTTCCCCTTATATGTTAACACTTTTATACCAATATTGTCTGAGTGGCAACACCCATCATTCAGAAGAATACTGCAGCCACTTCCTGTGCCTAACGGCGAGTATACTGGGGCCTTTACTCCTCCCAATTTATTTGCATATAGCTGCAGCAGAGAAAACAACTCTGAGTGTAGGCCTTCAGTGTTTTGTGTGTTAGAGAAGATGAGACTTAAAGAAAGAAGAAAGAGAGGACACTTCTTTCAGATGCCGGTTGTTACTTTGCATCGTGTTTTCACATCCCAGGTAAAGGGGACCCCTTCTCAGATGACAAAACATAGCTATGACCCTTAATATCGAGACTCTGAAGGTGCAAACATGAAATTAAATTTGCCTCCACAGCCTGTGATGCCTACGAGTTCTCCCTCCTCTACCTTTGGCGTACTGCCACAAACTTAATGGATTAATTCTAAGTCTATGAAAATGTAATTACACACTAATGGATGTATATTTACAAAAAAGTACAAACCTCACATTGTTGTAAATATTTTATTATATCTTTTCATGGGACAACACTGAAGCTATGACACTTTGATGCAATGTGAAGCAGTCAGTGTACAGCTTGTATAACAGTGTAAATTTACCTCTGCTGAAAATTACTCAACACACAGCAATTAATAT
>NW_024582899.1:186764-189166 GCF_018398535.1 Haplochromis burtoni | reverse complement strand
ATGAGTTCGAAGAATGAGAGTTGTTTTAGCAATTCAGAAATAAACTGGTGAGTCCACTACAAACCATCTCAGCAAATAAAAATGCATGTTTTTCTTTAGCTTCGTTTTCAGATAAGGATCAGCTCTAAACAGACACGTGTCTCATAGTGTCTCAGCTCAGCTGATGCCACAGCCGGAGGGAAAATGAGACTGAAAACATATGACCAGTTTAAATTACAACACCAGTTATTATGTGGGGCTAAATGAGGAATTGTATAAGTTATAAAAACTATGTATGATACCACACTAATCACACAGCATGAGTGACATCAGACAGATGTGAGACCTCAGAGCTCCCTTATTGAAATTACACATAAGCTTCATTTTCTTGTCACTGTGTGCTCTGAGATATTTATAGTCCTTCACTATTTTCACATCGACCCCCTGCATTGAAACTGGGGTCACTGGTTTCCTGGTTCTCCTAAAGTCCACAATCATTTCCTTGATCTTTGTCACACTGATCTCCAGATGTTTCTGTTCACACTGCATGACAAAGGAGTCCACCACAGCCCAGTACTCCGTCTCATCACCCTCACTGATGCATCACACCAACGAGAGTGAAGTTAGCAGGTGTCTGTGCAGTCTCCATATTCCCTCTGATTCTGCAGTATCGCTGTTAGCTCCTTTGTTTTGTTTGCTAGCAACCCAACGTTCCTCATTACAATAGACGGGAAGCAGTACAGCCCCATACTTCTATTTTGTAGAAGTGTTTATCAAATAAAAGGGCTGGTGAGTCTCGATCAATAAAGCAGCATTGACATGCAACAACATACTGTCCTACTCATGATGTCCAAAGTAATTTGTTGGTGCCGTAAATGAAGAAGAGGAAACTCGGGATCAGTGATTGAGATTTAGCTGGTATATAATACTTTATTATGGAGCCATTAAATTAAGAGTATGTCAATCAAAAATAAAACAGAATGTGATTTGCTGTGGAAAGAAAGGAAGGAATTACTAAAAACAAATCCTAATTTTAAAAAATATTCCAAAATAAAATTCTTTGATTGTGTGGAGTCATTTCTGACTGACTTGGCTGCGTCAACCGACAATAAACATCCTAGAGAGGGTGGTTTTAAGAAGCAAGAGTTGGATACCATTAGTGGATATTTAATGATGATACAGAAGTTCCTAATCCCAAAATAGATAAAGATTACATGATTGATGTGTTTAAAGTAGTGCTGTCAAAAATAACGGGTTAACGCAAATTAATCCGTTAACACGATTAAAAATGTTTCATGCAATTAACACATCTGGAGTGCAGAATGACTCAAAATCACTGAAATGTTTCTGTCAACGCATTTCAGGCAGTTTGTCCAAGTAGAGTTACCTTCGCACATGTGCAAATGGGCAGTTGATCTGGTAGATGCATTTTAAGGGGCTAAAACTCCTCGACCCTTTGTTATGACCCGGCCTACGGGTAACCGGGACCCAACATGCAGGTGCAACTCCCCACTCCCACGACTCCCATGACAGGCCAGCAACACACTAACTAAAGGGGCTAAGCAGCAGTTTATATTCTTCAGATATGAACAATGTCAAAATAACAAACAAAAAGGTTTCTCCCGTCTTCAGAAAGTAAAAGCAAACAAGACAATTGTCTAACATAAGCTCCTACAAAAAAGAGAAAAAGGGCTTCTCACTCACTGCTGCAGTGCTCAATGTGTACACATGAATAAGACTTTACAAAAATGCTTTTAGCCCAACACAAAGATATCGTAATTACAAACAGCTCACACTGTACGAAAAGACTTTCTCACACAGATGCTCAGAACTACAAACAACTAGCTCTTTGTTGGGTGCAGAGCAGACAAGGGAGGGCGCTGTCAGCTGGAGGTTAAGAGGCTGCTGTCCATTCAATCATCCAATCCAGACTTCAAGAGCTTGTTTGAATCAGCCAATAAGCTCTCTAACCTGTTTCACCAGCAAATACACAGACACACCCACACACCCAGCCTGGAGGGAGGAGATTCAAAGAACACACATACACCAATGGGAGGAGCCACACATCAAAACAGCCAGCGTGTGATCACAAACCACAACATTTCATTGAATCGAAACACCTTCATCTAATTTGAATGTATGTAGTGTAATGTACAGATACCCTCAAATGAAACCTGAGAGTCTACAGATTATCTCTGTTATTTAACTATAATTGGAATTTGTTTCAGTAAACAGTTAAAAAAAACAACAACTTGTGTGAGAGTCCAAATACATGTGGACGTACCTGTAAAAAAAATATCTAAAGGATTAATGGATAGTTTTAAAATTACAGAAAGGAAGTATGAGAGAGGAGCAAAGAGTTAAACTGATAGTAAATGCATTATAGACGGTATAACTAGAGTGAAGTGGTAAAAGAACTTGAT
>NW_024582899.1:169434-186739 GCF_018398535.1 Haplochromis burtoni | reverse complement strand
ATGCTAGTGCGTTATTTAGATAAAGAAAAACTTTGGTTTAAAAACTATCAGCAACAGAGGGGCACCACAAGCAGCTATTGACTGCACAGACTTCAGCCACTGCACAGAGTCCTGCCATTTTCACAAGTTCTCTGCTTACTCTGTGATAGTTAGTTGCATCGGTCAGGGTAAAGAGATGGAGTCATATAATGTGGTGCACACAGAATCATCTGCAGCTCAGTGCGACAGACACCAAGGAAATAAATGTGGATCTTAAAAGGACCAGGAAACCAGTGACACCTGTTTTAATTCAGGGGGTCAAAGTGGACACAGTGAAGGATAATAAATACCTCAGAGTACACATTGACAATAAACTGGACCGGGTTAAAAAAAAAAATTGCTACTCCACACTACAGGAAGGGTCAGAGCTGTCGCTATTTCCTGAGGCAGCTGTAATCTTTTAACATCTGTCAGACAATGCTCGGGATTTTCAGCCAGTGCCATCCTCAATGGTGTTGCATGCTGTAGTTGAGGGTTGGGATGCCAACAGACTCAATAAACTCATCTGCAAGGCCAGTAACATTTTGGGGTGGAGCAGCACTCTCTAAAGGTGGTGTATGAGAGGTTTAAGGTTTATTTATTTATATAGCACATTTAAAACAACAGGGTTGATCAAAGTGCTTAACAATCAGCAAAAATCCTTGGAGACATTAAAAGGCAATGCAAGGGAAAAAGTTAACAAACAAACACCCAAAAATCAAAAGTGACAGATATAAAACAGGCCTGATGATGATTAAACTAATTTGATTCAAAAGCCAAAGTAAAAAGTTGAGTTTTAAGACGCGATTTAAAGGAATGAATAGACTCAGAACTACAGGAGGTTGTTCCAGCGTGTCGGTGCTGCAATTACAAAAGCCCGATCACCTCTGGACTTCAGCCGCGATCTAGGTTGTTCTAAGAGCATCTGGCAAGATGAACTTAGTGCTGTCCTGGGGTTATACAAGCTGAGGAGTTCAGTCAGATAACTGGGTGCCAAATTGTTTAAAATTTTAAAAGTAAGCAAGAGAATTTTAGAGTCTATACAGTATTTGACAGGGAGCCAGTGTAAATTAGCTAGAACTGGGGTGATGTGATCATACTTTCTAGTACCTGTTAGAACCTGTGCAGCAGCATTTTGAACTAACTGCAGACGGTAAAGGGAAGCGTGTTGGAGTAGAGAGAGTTACAGTTACGAGAGGTGGATGTTGTCCAAGATGAGAACAATGCTAGATGATTCCTCCCACCCACTCCATGACATGCTGGCCAGTACAGAGGCATGCTCAGTGAGATACTGAGATTACCCAAATGCAATGCAGTAGCTGCACACCCTTACTATCATCTACGTTCAAAAAAGAGTTCAAACTAAAAGACAACACATAAAACTAGGAAACCAAACTTCAACTAATCTTAAGGGAACACAAACTGTAAGTGAGGACAAAACAACACAGGATGAGGCAACAAAGTCCCAACAGAGTCTCGTAGAATAAACGCACACCAGGAAAATTCCTCCCCAAACACCGGGAAACACAGCTGAATGGAATCAGACAACAAGACAAGGGGAAGCAAAAACTAAACACAACAAACACGAGACGAGGGACTATCTAAACAAAACGAGTAGTAACAAACACTGAGAGCTGGACAAATATGGACACATGACTGACAGAGAAGACAGAAAAGTAAACAAACACAGAAATGAGACTGAACCAGAAACAGAAACACAAGGAAAGCAGGAAAAAACTGAGATTGATAAACCTGACTGAAAACAAAAAGATACTGCACGAGTATGAAAGTATGAAATCAGAAAACATAGGGGAATTTTCACATAAATAGTTTGTTTACTCTGATCTGAAACAGTTGATGAGTTTGAAATGAGAGAAAAACCCAAGTGAACTACAAGTGAACCAAAATGGATCACTACAAACCACGAGACAATGTTCAGTCCACCCATCGTCCAAATGTGTCTGCGGTGGGAGCAATAAAAACAAATACAAGATGAAGCTGCTGCGTTCTGGACTCTTGGAGAACACAGAGAATCCACTGCTACTTGCTAGCCCATGCAGACCTTTGCACATCTATAGCATTTTCCTAGATTGATATTGCAAACCACACGTTGCTACAGGTGGGCAAACAAAAATGATCAAAAATACAAGCTAAAGAAAACTGAAAACATCCCCCAAAACACAAAACAGGGACTGTGACAGAGTAGGAACATAGATCAACAGTTTCTGAAACACTCAGACAAACAACCATGCCACTCACCTTTCTACCCGATGCTCTGTTTGAACTTCATAAGCTGTCTTGACCATGTCGACATGCCTATATGAATTACTAACCTGAGATTGGCTTCTCACGTCACATGATGTCAGACGGGCTTCTGTACGTACATTGTTGTACTGAGATTTTCCCAAGCAGAAGACAACACTGGGGGCATGTCGCTCGGCTACAACAGGAAACTAAGGCTACATTTTGCACTGAATCACCAATAAAAGACAGCAGAATATCATCAGCGTACAGTGAGATCTTATTGGAGGTGTATCCTGTATTATAGCCATGTATTTCTTTATGTTTCCGAATTGTTTCTGCCAACAGCTCTAATGCGAGGTCAAACAATAAAGGGCTCAGCGCATATCCTTGTCTTGTGCCACGAAATAGCTTAATTGGTTCGGAAAGGGTATTGTTTGTGAGTATTCTGGCACACGGATTACTATATAACAATTGAATCCAGGAAACAAATTTAGGTCCAACTCCGAACTTACTTAATACTGCATATAGATATGACCATTCGACACAGTCAAAGGCCTTTTCTGCATCAAGGCTCAGTATCACTAGGTCTTTATCTGGATCCCTAGAGGAATAAATAATGGTAAATGGCCTGTATTTATATAGCGCTTTACTAGTCCCTAAGGACCCCAAAGCGCTTTACATATCCAGTCATCCACCCATTCACACACACATTCACACACTGGTGATGGCAGCTACATTGTAGCCACAGCCACCCTGGGGCGCACTGACAGAGGCGAGGCTGCCGGACACTGGCGCCACCGGGCCCTCTGACCACCACCAGTAGGCAACGGGTGAAGTGTCTTGCCCAAGGACACAACGACCGAGACTGTCCAAGCCGGGGCTCGAACCGGCAACCTTCCGATTACAAGGCGAACTCCCAACTCTTGAGCCACGATCGGCAGTGATGTCTGGCGATTGTGGGTTATGACGTCTCGGGTTATAAGATGCATGCCTTACTGGGATAAACCCTCTTTGATCTGGGTGAACCAGTTCACCTATGTGGGAACTAAGTCTCCTGGCTAAAGATTTGGCCAGTATTTTCTGATCTGTGTTCAATAAAGAGATTGGTCAGTAAGAACTCACCAATTCTGGGTCTTTTCCTGTCTTTGGAATGAGAGCCACAGTTGCTTCATTCAGGGTCTGTGGGAGTGCACCATCTTCCAAGGCCATATTAAACATTTTCAGCAAATATGGGGTTAGTAAACTGCTTTTTATAAAACTCATTACATAGACCATCAGGTCCTGGGCTCTGCCCGTTTTTCAGGGAGCGTATGGTATTAATCAATTCTGGACATGTTAAGTCTGCATCTGGAGATGTCCTGTCCTTTTGTGCTAATGTAGGCAAGTTGCATTTGCTTAGTAAATTCACATAATCACAGGGGTTGCATTACACGGAGATGTATATGTTCATACAACTGTCTAAAAGCAGTATTAATATCCTTATAAGAATTGGTCAACAACCCTGAGTCTGACCTGACTGCATGAATGGCCCTATCACTTTTCTCTTCCTTAGATGCCTGGCCAGTAATTTATGTGGCTTATCACCAAATTCAAAATAGGTCTGCTTAACATACATGAAGGCCCTGGAAATTTTATCTGAGAGCAAGTTATTGAGTTTATACTTCAGAGATGATATTTTACTATGTAGCTGTACAGACGGTTGTCTGGCATTCTCAGAGTCCAATTTTTGTATTTGAACCATGCGTTCCATGTTATTACGTTTACACAGCCTCTCACATATGCTTTAAACGTCTCCCACAATAATAGAGGTGATACATCGTCTTTGTCATTCATCTCAAAAAACAACTTGATCTGTTCTTCCAAATAATTGCAGAATGTTTTCCTTGTAAGAAGTTATTGGCTGACTCACCAATAATAGACAACACTGTACTCCAATGGCCTGCTCAGTCATCAGATGTGTTTCCAGTAGTCCCTGGGATGTACTTGAAAGAGAAATTTGGATGAGCAGCTGTGACACAAGACTGAAAATATGTATTTATATTTGTTGCAAGTAAACCTCTGACAGCGAGTTACTGTATTCACTCTTACGTACATACTTCAAAAAATGTGGAAGTAATTTGATTGTAAACATTAATGCAGTGCTGGATAGTATTCAGGAACGTGAGCAATCTGGAGCTGTGTGTGACAAAAGTCCAAACTGCTTTGATGAGTTGTCAGATTGAAGTGAGGATTTGGTATAATGGTGATCGCACTGAAGCATTAGAGAAGACTGAGTATTTGTGGACTGTTGAGTCTTCAGATGGTTCAAGACTCGTAAAAGTCCCACGTACCTGGCGTTGTATTCGAGTAGCTAGTTGTTATAGCAAAGTATGCAATTGCAGAATTCTGTGACCGAAGATCAGCAGGAAAAATACTGTCTACTACGATGCTAACAAAACTTCAGTGAACGTTTTGTACTATTCGGATCTCCGTATTAACCCATGTGTTGCGAAAATAACATTGAGGCTGTAGAGAATTGAAGAGCTTCCTCCACTTTGCATCGTCTACTCGGTGTCTCCAAGCTGGATTGGTCTAGTTGCAGAGTCATCAGGTGAAGAAAATCAGTTTACGGATGACGAGCTGATCATGAAAATCAATGCAGAATCTTTTAACAAAGTTTTGGAGGCGTCGAGAATGAAGACAGATTAAGAGGGTGAAGACTTATTCACGCAGGCACAATAACCCGGATGCAGGCTGATTGCAAAGACTTTTTTCTCATTTTGATGATCACGCTAGGGTCGAAACGCCAGATGGCAAGATGCTTATCTGATTCGTTTGGTTGGTGGCGTGTATGACTGACATAAGCCAAAATGAATGCCAACAAAGGGAAGTCCCTGAAAAAGTTACAGAGTGTCCTTTATATGAAGTAAGGTGTAAACACAAAGAGGTTTTGATGTCTCGGAAGGTGGATTGGATAGAAATGTTTTCCCCAACGAGTCCTGGGTTCTGTTTGAGAAGAAGGACGTGTCGAAATTGAGAAGACAGGAGTTGTTTAGATCATTGGTCTTATTAGTGGGGATTTTGAGGAGATGTTCGATGCAATGAGTGTATGACAAACCGTAACCACACCGTTCCAGAGGAGGTGGCAGGAGTATGCGTCACAGGGAGCCGTCAAGATGACAGAGAAATGTTGTCTGTCTCTTCTCCGGTGGTTCGATCCATTGTTTTGTTTTGGAAAATAAAATTTGTCAGCCTGTCTTAGTTTCTCCTCCATTTAAAGGAATGAATAGACTCAGAACTACAGGAGGTTGTTCCAGCGTGTCGGTGCTGCAATTACAAAAGCCCGATCACCTCTGGACTTCAGCCGCGATCTAGGTTGTTCTAAGAGCATCTGGCAAGATGAACTTAGTGCTGTCCTGGGGTTATACAAGCTGAGGAGTTCAGTCAGATAACTGGGTGCCAAATTGTTTAAAATTTTAAAAGTAAGCAAGAGAATTTTAGAGTATAAGGTATTTGACAGGGAGCCAGTGTAAATTAGCTAGAACTGGGGTGATGTGATCATACTTTCTAGTACCTGTTAGAACCTGTGCAGCAGCATTTTGAACTAACTGCAGACGGTAAAGGGAAGCGTGTTGGAGTAGAGAGAGTTACAGTTACGAGAGGTGGATGTTGTCCAAGATGAGAACAATGCTAGATGATTCCTCCCACCCACTCCATGACATGCTGGCCAGTCACAGAGGCATGCTCAGTGAGATACTGAGATTACCCAAATGCAATGCAGTAGCTGCACACCCTTACTATCATCTACGTTCAAAAAAGAGTTCAAACTAAAAGACAACACATAAAACTAGGAAACCAAACTTCAACTAATCTTAAGGGAACACAAACTGTAAGTGAGGACAAAACAACACAGGATGAGGCAACAAAGTCCCAACACAGTCTCGTAGAATAAACGCACACCAGGAACGTTCCTCCCCAAACACCGGGAAACACAGCTGAATGGAATCAGACTAACAAGACAAGGGGAAGCAAAACTAAACACAACAAACACGAGACGAGGGACTATCTAAACAAAACGAGTAGTAACAAACACTGAGACCTGGACAAATATGGACACATGACTGACAGAGAAGACAGAAAAGTAAACAAACACAGAAATGAGACTAAACCAGAAACAGAAACACAAGGAAAGCAGGAAAAAACTGAGATTGATAAACCTGACTGAAAACAAAAAGATACTGCACGAGTACGAAAGTATGAAATCAGAAAACATAGGGGAATTTTCACATAAATAGTTTGTTTACTCTGATCTGAAACAGTTGATGAGTTTGAAATGAGAGAAAAACCCAAGTGAACTACAAGTGAACCAAAATGGATCACTACAAACCACGAGACAATGTTCAGTCCACCCATCGTCCAAATGTGTCTGCGGTGGGAGCAATAAAAACAAATACAAGATGAAGCTGCTGCGTTCTGGACTCTTGGAGAACACAGAGAATCCACTGCTACTTGCTAGCCCATGCAGACCTTTGCACATCTATAGCATTTTCCTAGATTGATATTGCAAACCACACGTTGCTACAGGTGGGCAAACAAAAATGATCAAAAATACAAGCTAAAGAAAACTGAAAACATCCCCCAAAACACAAAACAGGGACTGTGACAGAGTAGGAACATAGATCAACAGTTTCTGAAACACTCAGACAAACAACCATGCCACTCACCTTTCTACCCGATGCTCTGTTTGAACTTCATAAGCTGTCTTGACCATGTCGACATGCCTATATGAATTACTAACCTGAGATTGGCTTCTCACGTCACATGATGTCAGACGGGCTTCTGTACGTACATTGTTGTACTGAGATTTTCCTAAGCAGAAGACAACACTGGGGGCATGTCGCTCGGCTACAACAGGAAACTAAGGCTACATTTTACACTGAATCACCAATAAAAGACAGCAGAATATCATCAGCGTACAGTGTGATCTTATTGGAGGTGTATCCTGTATTGTAGCCATGTATTTCTTTATGTTTCCGAATTGTTTCCGCCAACGACTCTAATGCGAGGCCACACAATAAAGGGCTCAGCGCGCATCCTTGTCTTGTGCCACGAAATAGCTTAATTGGTTCGGAAAGGGTATTGTTTGTGAGTATTCTGGCACACGGATTACTATATAACAATTGAATCCAGGAAACAAATTTAGGTCCAACTCCGAACTTACTTAATACTGCATATAGATATGACCATTCGACACAGTCAAAGGCCTTTTCTGCATCAAGGCTCAGTATCACTAGGTCTTTATCTGGATCCCTAGAGGAATAAATAATGGTAAATGGCCTGTATTTATATAGCGCTTTACTAGTCCCTAAGGACCCCAAAGCGCTTTACATATCCAGTCATCCACCCATTCACACACTGGTGATGGCAGCTACATTGTAGCCACAGCCACCCTGGGGCGCACTGACAGAGGCGAGGCTGCCGGACACTGGCGCCACCGGGCCCTCTGACCACCACCAGTAGGCAACGGGTGAAGTGTCTTGCCCAAGGACACAACGACCGAGACTGTCCAAGCCGGGGCTTGAACCGGCAACCTTCCGATTACAAGGCGAACTCCCAACTCTTGAGCCACGATCGGCAGTGATGTCTGGCGATTGTGGGTTATGACGTCTCGGGTTATAAGATGCATGCCTTACTGGGATAAACCCTCTTTGATCTGGGTGAACCAGTTCACCTATGTGGGAACTAAGTCTCCTGGCTAAAGATTTGGCCAGTATTTTCTGATCTGTGTTCAATAAAGAGATTGGTCAGTAAGAACTCACCAATTCTGGGTCTTTTCCTGTCTTTGGAATGAGAGCCACAGTTGCTTCATTCAGGGTCTGTGGGAGTGCACCATCTTCCAAGGCCATATTAAACATTTTCAGCAAATATGGGGTTCGTAAACTGCTTTTTATAAAACTCATTACATAGACCATCAGGTCCTGGACTCTGCCCGTTTTTCAGGGAGCGTATGGTATTAATCAATTCTGGACATGTTAAGTCTGCATCTGGAGATGTCCTGTCCTTTTGTGCTAATGTAGGCAAGTTGCATTTGCTTAGTAAATCCACATAATCACAGGGGTTGCATTACACGGAGATGTATATGTTCATACAACTGTCTAAAAGCAGTATTAATATCCTTATAAGAATTGGTCAACAACCCTGAGTCTGACCTGACTGCATGAATGGCCCTATCACTTTTTCTCTTCCTTAGATGATTGGCCAGTAATTTATGTGGCTTATCACCAAATTCAAAATAGGTCTGCTTAACATACATGAAGGCCCTGGAAATTTTATCTGAGAGCAAGTTATTGAGTTTATACTTCAGAGATGATATTTTACTATGTAGCTGTACAGACGGTTGTCTGGCATTCTCAGAGTCCAATTTTTGTATTTGAACCATGCGTTCCATGTTATTACGTTTACACAGCCTCTCACATATGCTTTAAACGTCTCCCACAATAATAGAGGTGATACATCGTCTTTGTCATTCATCTCAAAAAACAACTTGATCTGTTCTTCCAAATAATTGCAGAATGTTTTCCTTGTAAGAAGTTATTGGCTGACTCACCAATAATAGACAACACTGTACTCCAATGGCCTGCTCAGTCATCAGATGTGTTTCCAGTAGTCCCTGGGATGTACTTGAAAGAGAAATTTGGATGAGCAGCTGTGACACAAGACTGAAAATATGTATTTATATTTGTTGCAAGTAAACCTCTGACAGCGAGTTACTGTATTCACTCTTACGTACATACTTCAAAAAATGTGGAAGTAATTTGATTGTAAACATTAATGCAGTGCTGGATAGTTTTCAGGAAAGTGAGCAATCTGGAGCTGTGTGTGACAAAAGTACAAACTGCTTTGATGAGTTGTCAGATTGAAGTGAGGAGTGAATGTAGATGAGCATTGAGAATGAGTTTTCTGCTGTGAGCTTCATGGTCAAGCACGTACAGGTCCCCAGACCTACCTTGCAGTATGTGCAGTATACAGACCAGGGATGTCAAATATAACACCTGGTAGCCAGAACATCAGCAGAACATCTGTCTACTACCCAGCTGCAAACTGACCAATTGAACGGTTTTATCGCGTCCTCCGTATGAACTCCTGTCTGGCAGGAAGATGTGTACTAAACTGGACATCCTCCCTTTGCCTTCTACGGTGTCTCCACTGGATGACTTTGCACGTCACTCAGTGAAGAAAAGTCAGTTTAAAATGCAGCATGACGCTGATCATAAGAATCATGCAGAACTTTCTACCAGGTGAGAGAGTGAGGATAAGGAAACCATAGAGGCTGAGGTCTATCACGCCAGGCAAGACCCCGGGTGCAGGCTGTGCAAAGACGCCACTGAGACAATCCAGCGCATAACAGCACGGTGCAAGATGCTAGCAGGGATACATATATGTGTGTGTCGTGGCTGTATAGCCGCATAGCAAAGTTGGATCCACAAAGAGAGTCACTGAAAGATTTAACAGTCTTTCATGAGAATAAGGGTGAACACAAGGGTATCTCTCAGGGATGATCCAGGTCTGGGTGGAAAAAGGCTTCCATTAGAGAAGGAGAACAGAGTTAGATCCAGGTGGTGTTGGAGAGGCAGATGTTGTCCAGATCAGGACACTGGTGGACAATACCTTCCACCCACTCCACGAGGTGCTGGCCAGTCACAGGAGCAGGTTCAGAGACAGAGATTGTCGTGGTACCTGGTGGTTGATCCAGTGTTTTGGTTTTGGACTTTTTGTCACTGTTTAGTTTCCTGTGTCTGTTTCCTGCTTTTTTGTGATTGACTTTTGTTCTGTGTGCATGATCTTTAGTTTAACTTCCTCTGTTTCATTACTTAGATTTATTCCAGCTGTTTGTCCACCTGTTTCCCATTTTCTCATTATCCTGCCCATTTAAGCGCTCAGTTCCTGCTTATTTCAATCATTTATGTTCAGTTCACTTGGTTCCTGTAATAAAGGACCGCATCGGTTCCAAGCCAGCCAGCCGAGTCTTGCATTTCGGTCCGCTCTCTGTTCCCACACACCTGATTGTGACAGAGATTACCTTAATGCACCACTAAATGACACAGGAAGTCATTCCTGCCTGTGGCTGTCTTCCCCATTCAAAGCACAAGTACAAACTGCAACAGCTGCACACTGTTATTATCTGCACGTCCTCTACAGAGATAATAAACAACAGAAGGGCACCTCAGTATCAGTCATGTGTGTTTAATTTGATTAATATACTGGGGCAATGGTTAGAGCTATCTGCACTGATTAGAGCAATATTGTTATATTTTGTAACTTTGTAATATATTGTATTTAATTTAGTTTGATTAGTTACTGTTCTTGCTGTCTTGGAGCAACTGTGACAAAATCATTTCCTATGAGATTAATAAAGTAATCTGACTCTGAGTCTTGTTCAAAAAGTGATCATTTGTGTGAATTCTTGTTCATCTTTGTGTATTGGTAGCAGGCTGTCTTTTTGTTGTCATTCTTTAAAAAAACTCTTTTGTAAGTTATTTTTGTTCATTTGTCATTATGGAGTCACTTTAGCTGTGGTTTCAATTTACTGAAAAGTTCATGTTTACAGTTGTGGTCAAAAGTTTACATACACTTGTAAAGAATATAATATAATGGCTCTACCGAGCGTCCCGTTATTTCTAAAACTCTGATTTTTCTCTGATAGAGTGATTGGAACAGATACTTTGTCACAAAAAACATTCATGAAGTTTGGTTCTTTAATGACTTTATTATGGGTTAACAGAAAAAAGTGATCACATCTGCTGGGTCAAAATATACATACAGCAACATGAATTAGCAATTTTGGTGACTTAGAAAGTTGTCAGTGAACTGAGCTTCATAGCATGGCCTCTTAACTTCTTGTGAGTGATTATGAGTGACGACAGCTGGTGACTTCTCTTAGGCCAGTTAAATAGGGCTCATTGGATACAAACGCCCACAAACGCTACAATGGGAAAGTCAAAGGAGCTCAGCATGGATCTGAAAAAGCGAATTATTGACTTGAACAAGTCAGGAAAGTCACTTGGGGCCATTTCAAAGCAGCTGCATGTCCCAAGAGCAACAGTGCAAACAATTGTTTGTAAGTATAAAGTGCATGGCACTGTTTCGTCACTGCCAAGATCAGGAAGAGAACGCAAGCTATCACCTGCTGCTGAGAGAAAATTGGTCAGGAGGGTGAAATTAGAAGGTGCTGGAACACAGGTGTCATTGTCCACAGTTAAACGTGTTTTGCGTCTCCATGGACTGAGAGGCTGCCGTGCAAGAAGGAAGCCCTTGCTCCAAAAGCGGCACCTTAAGGCTCGACTGAAGTTTGCTGCTGATCACATGGACAAAGATAAGACCTTCTGGAGGAAAGTTCTGTGGTCAGACGAAACAAAAATCGAGCTTTTTGGCCACAATGCCCAGCAATATGTTTGGAGGAGAAAAGGTGAGGCCTTTAACCCCAAGAACACCATGCCTACAATCAAGCATGGTGGTGGGAGTATTATGCTGTGGGGCTGTTTTGCTGCCAATGGAACTGGTGCTTTACAGAGAGTAAATGGGATAATGAAGAAGGAGGATTACCTTCACATTCTTCAACATAACCTAAAATCATCAGCACACAGGTTGGGTCTTGGGCGCAGTTGGGTGTTCCAACAGGACAATGACCCCAAACACACATCAAAAGTGGTAAAGAAATGGCTAAATCAGGCTAGAATAAGGGTTTTAGAATGGCCTTCCCAAAGTCCTGACTTAAACCCCATTGAAAACATGTGGACAATGCTGAAGAAACAAGTCCATGTCAGAAAGCCATCAAATTTAACTGAACTGCACCAATTCTGTCAAGAGGAGTGGTCAAAGATTCAACCAGAAGCTTGTGGATGGCTACCAAAAGCGCCTAATTGAAGTGAAAATGGCTAAGGGACATGTAACCAAATATTAGCACTGCTGTATGTATATTTTTGACCCAGCAGATGTGATCACTTTTTTCTGTTAACCCATAATAAAGTCATTAAAGAACCAAACTTCATGAATGTTTTTTGTGACAAAGAAGTATCTGTTCCAATCACTCTATCAGAGAAAAATCAGAGTTTTAGAAATAACGGGACACTCGGTAGAGCCATTATATTATATTCTTTACAAGTGTATGTAAACTTTTGACCACAACTGTAAAGCTGTGGTCACCTTTAATTTTATTCACATATCATGTTGCTGTCATTTTTAACTCATTCTTGTTTTAATTGGCATTTAATAAAGAAATACCAGTCAAACTCTGTCCAACTGTCTGTGAGGTAGCTGTGGCTCCGGAGGCAGAGCAGCTCATCTGCTAAGTGGAAGGTTGGTGGGTCAGTTCCAGGCAAGATACTCAACCCAGGTTGTTGCTGATGTGCTGCATTCATTGTAGCATGAATGTTAGACAGCACTTTGACAGTTTGCTTGTGCGTGAATGAAACTAGCTGCATAAGGTGCTTTGAGTGCTTGAGTAGAGTAACAACTAGTCAGTTTACCATAAAAGAGAATTTAAGGGTCGCATGTTGCTGACATAGTGCTTTATCTGACTACTAGTGAGTACAATAAAAGGAGCTGAAGTATTTTATGGCAGTACATTTGCAAGACTTGCAGAATGTGTATCACTTTATGTGTCTGATTTCATGACTGTGACAGTTCTTGTGTTTCTACAACACTGCTGCTAGTTGGCTGCAATTCTGAGCTGACAGAGGAACTGACTGGAGGACAGGAAGTGCTGAGTCTTTTCCTGGGATGTTGACGAGGAAAAAACTCAAGTCAAACCCACGTGCAAGCAAACAGAGAGAAAAAGTTGATGGAAAATGTTTGGAATAAATGTGTTCATCTCCAAACAATGCTTTGGGGTAGAGGTAGGGGACAAAGCAAAGAGTGATTTAATAATATCATGTGACTCAGCTGCTCACTGGGTGATTATTAACGTGAAG
This sequence comes from Haplochromis burtoni, assembly GCF_018398535.1. Lineage (NCBI taxonomy): Eukaryota > Metazoa > Chordata > Actinopteri > Cichliformes > Cichlidae > Haplochromis > Haplochromis burtoni. Next base: position 173,528 of record NW_024582899.1, on the reverse strand, counting down.
TCTACGCAATTTAATTTTAAGGAAAAACTGTGCAACCTTTCCATGTTCAAGCACAGAAACGTAACTGAATTGTTCTGGTTATTGGTGTGCAGATAAACAAGTGGCAGCATTTATAATAAAAGAAAAACTGAAATAAAGCGACAGCTTTTCACTATGTACGTCAGTGTAGAGCTCACCGAACCAACACAGGAAATAATCCACATTTAACGTCATAATAAAAGTTGCCTAGGTTTAATCAGTATACTCTGAAAAATGTAATAATGTAATATACCGCTAATTAGGTTATATATGGCATTAAGTGAAAAAAGATTTTGTGATATATTCATAAATGTAAATAACAACAATATGAGAAAAGGGAAGTAAGCAAACAATGAAACAAAGATCTCCCTCTAGTATTTATAGTTGAAAGAAATCTGATACTACGGTGACTTTTTGAATCTTAAATTGTATATTTTTTGTATTCACTGTATTTAGGTCAACATAAACATATTGTATCACCCATAAAACACACCACAAACACATACACAAAAAACATTTGCACCTAATTCTACAGTAAAATCAGAAGGATTTATTTATTAGTAGTATTTATTTACATTTATTATTAGTAGTAGTATGTTAATTCGGACTCGTTCGTATTGACCTACAGGCTCACTAAGTCAAACTTTTGAAGACTTTTACTTTGAAAAGCAAAAGCGAGGCAGACCTCCGTGTCCCTCACTGGGAGTTTACCAGGTGCATCGTGCACAGGCATGTGATGCTGTGCTGCTGACTGGTCGCAGAGGACGTTGCGCAGCTGCCTTGGAAATGTCAGCCCGGTCGGAGCGGGATTCTTGGAGCCACAAGTACCGGAGACAGCTTTCCACTGACGTCCAGCAGTACCGGCATATGACGGAGATACTACACCGGCCGAGCGGAATGGGTAATGAGAGAGGTCCTTCTCATGCTGCTGTTCACTACAAATTAGCAGATGCGTTTTATATTGTTTTTTCACAGTAATTGTGTGAAAGCCCGAAACTTAAAGACAAATTTTGTTTTGCTGTTTTCCGTTTATATAAGCAAATTATCTGTTTTAAAGCAGCTGACTGTGTGACTTAAGTAAACATATGTGTCTAACATCGTGTTCTGTTAAAAGTTCTTTGTTAAAGTTAAGTTCAGATACTCTTTGTCACTAAAAAAAATTACATTTAGAAGTAAAAGTAGCGTTCTAATAAGAAAATTTCCTTCTGTAGCTGATTGTACATGAGATCATGAAACTGCAATAAGTCACACATTAACATATAAAAGCAGGATTTTACTGTTGGTTTAGGTACTTTTATTTTTAAGGATTTTGTGTCCAATCCAACGAGCTTGGAAAGCGAAGCGCCTGGACTCGTTTCAGTTTCCTAAAGACGTCCAGTTACATGAAGCTTCAACCTCTCATCCCAGAAGCATCTTCAGTTCTAACACTAAATGGCAGAGCCCAGGTATTTAAGCCCTAGTGGGAGTTGTCCCTGAGGGTGTTGACTCACTACCGGTCATGTGCCTCGTCACACGAGCCAAGGTGTGAAAAAGGCTGTGGGTCATTATAAGCAGAGGTTTGATGAGTTTCTACCTGCTACATAAGGAATGACAGTGTTGTTCCATTTAAATGCATCTTCACCATTTCTTCAGGAAGCTTAAAGAAGTCCAGTCGCTTTCCCTTCCTCCTTAGATAACCAGAACCTGGATGACTGAGAACCTACACAGACATTTTGTGTCCAACTGCATTCAGTGATTATTTTCACTGATTACTTTTTCCACCAAAAATGGTTTAAATTGTGCTAAAAGAGTGGTGCTGTTGGCTAGTTGATTATTCAACTAATGTTTCATGTGCAGGAATGAACTGTTAGGTAGCTACATGTAGAACAAAACACCACATTTTAAACATGTTGTGTGCAAAAGTCCTAACCATAGCAACTAATAAAAATATGAATCTCCTCTCAGATGTATTATTGCAAAGAGTCACTGGATATTTGTAGATTAATTTAGTAATTGAGTATTGTATTTAGTTGTATTCAGTTATTTCGAGACTTATTATGCAAACTTCAAGCATTTTATTAAATAAACAGTTGTTTGCTATTTCACAATATTAATCGATAGCTAAACATTTAATTACTTTGAGCAAACAACTTCAATTGTTCATTGAATATTGTTAGTTAAATATGAAGTTTAACAAATTCATTTTGCGTGACTGAACAAATAATCAGATAAATCCAACTGTAAAGTTCTTCTGTATTTTAGATATCATTTGCACATCTGTAATTATGCTTTATCTTTCACAGGTTATTAACAAATGATTGTATAATGGTAAAATGTAAAAACACATAACACTTTATGTTTTTAGCAGTGCATGGTTTGTCTGGAGATGCTGTGAGTCTGAAGGGAACTCTGTCAGCGTATGAGGAAAACTTCCCAGTAGGTGAGTTTATCAATTCCAATTTAATGCTGTCAAACCATCTTTAACTAATTATATATATGATATATAAAATTGGTGATTGAATTATGAACATTCATTGAAATACTTGGAAATTCCACATTTCAAGAGCGTTACTAGAGACTATCACAACTATCACACGTTTTTTCCCCAAATTTTTCAGTGTTATGATGCAAGTCAAGTTACAGTAAGTACTTTCTTGACAGTGATTGGTTAACACTACAAGTAAACGTGAGTGTTAGTGAACGTGAAAATGCTGTATCAGTGATGAAGTTGCTTATCTCGCCTAGCTTGGGGGTCACTACACCTAGTGCTCCGATTGCCACTGGGTCCATGTTTACCTTCACCCTCCACATCTTCTCGAGCTCTTCTCTGAGCCCTTGGTACTTCTCCGGCTTCTTGTGTTCCTTCTTTCTGATTGTTTTTGTCATTTGGTACACTGCATCTATCACTACAGCTGTCTTCTTCTGTTTGTCTACCACTACTATGTCCAGTTGTTTAGCCACCATTTTGGCCGTCTGTATCTGGAAGTCCCACAGGATCTTAGTTCGGCCATTCTCGACCACCCTACTCTCCCGATTTGACCTTGAGACTACGAGGCCATATTCGGCACACGTTTCTGTTTCTGTGCATCTTGCACCCTGCTGTTATGTGATGTATTATCTCAGGCATCTTTACACAGCCTGCACCTGGGGTCTTGCCTGGTGTGATAGACCCCAGCCTCTATGGATCTTGTACTCAGAGCTTGTTCTTGTGCTGCCGATGATTAGTGCCTCTGTGCTGTCTTTCAGTCCAGCTTTGTCCAGCCACTGGTAGGATTTCTGGATGATCAGCCACCTCCTCTATCTGCCGGTGGTACATACCGTGCAGGGGCCTGTCCTTCCATGATGGTTCCTCGTCTCCCTCCTCTTTATTGGGTTTCTGCTGCTTGAGGCATTCACTGAGCATGCAGCTGTCCATGGCCATCTTCCTGAGGTACTCGTGTGATCGATGTCTCGTTCACTCTTGGCATACAGCTTGATGTCCATGTACAGGATTGTTCCATTCCATAGTCGGTAACCACAGCCACTCTTTTCAATGATCTCACTGAGGGGGTTCAGGCCTATCCAGAACAGTAGAGGGGACAGGGCATCTCCTTGATAGATCCTGTGCTATGGGCTTGAAGTTGGTCTCTAATGTCCATCCCCATCGACTTCCTGATGAAGGCTTTTAAGGTCCTGTTGTTCTTGGACAATTCTAGGCATTCCAGTATCCAGGTGTGGGCCATTGAGTCATGAGCCTTCTTGTAATCAATCCAGGCAGTGCACAGGTTGGTCAGCCTAGTCTTACAGTCTTGCTCTGTCTATCAGTACCTGGTGTTTCGGTTCTCTGGTATTCCTGCCAATTCGTTTCTCTTCCCTGCTTACGTATTGAGCCATGCGCCTGTTTTTCTTAACCTGCCTGACAGGAACTTCCACGTGATACTGAGGCAGGTTAGTGGCCGGTAGTTGGATGGGACCGGTTATTTCTGGGGTTCCCTGGAGATCAGGAATCTTGGACCTTTGGTTAGCCATTCTGGGTGTCTCTCATTGACTACCAGCTGGATATCTGCCACTATGATGGTTACTGGATCCTGTTCAGGGAGGTTGCTGTGGTCTGCTCT
>NW_024582899.1:160435-169409 GCF_018398535.1 Haplochromis burtoni | reverse complement strand
CCCAGGGAACCCCAGAAATAACCGGTCCCATCCAACTACCGGCCAATAACCTGCCTCAGTATCACATGGAAGTTCCTGTCAGGCAGGTTAAGAAAAACAGGCACATGGCTCAATACGTAAGCAGGGAAGAGAAACGAATTGGCAGGAATACCAGAGAACCGAAACACCAGGTACTGATAGACAGAGCAAGACTGTAAGACTAGGCTGACCAACCTGTGCACTGCCTGGATTGATTACAAGAAGGCTCATGACTCAATGGCCCACACCTGGATACTGGAATGCCTAGAATTGTCCAAGAACAACAGGACCTTAAAAGCCTTCATCGGGAAGTCAATGGGGATGGACATTACAGACCAACTTCAAGCCCATCGCACAGGATCTATCAAGGAGATGCCCTGTCCCCCCTAGCTGTTCTGGATAGGCCTGAACCCCCTCAGTGAGATCATTGAAAAGAGTGGCTGTGGTTACCGACTATGGAATGGAACAATCCTGTACATGGACATCAAGCTGTATGCCAAGAGTGAACGAGACATCGATCACACGAGTACCTCAGGAAGATGGCCATGGACAGCTGCATGCTCAGTGAATACCTCAGGCAGCAGAAACCCAAGAAAGAGGAGGGAGACGAGGAACCATCATGGAAGGACAGGCCCCTGCACGGTATGTACCACCGGCAGATAGAGGAGGTGGCTGATCATCCAGAAATCCTACCAGTGGCTGGACAAAGCTGGACTGAAAGACAGCACAGAGGCACTAATCATCGGCAGCACAAGAACAAGCTCTGAGACAAGATCCATAGAGGCTGGGGTCTATCACACCAGGCAAGACCCCAGGTGCAGGCTGTGTAAAGATGCCTGAGATAATACATCACATAACAGCAGGGTGCAAGATGCACAGAAACAGAAACGTGTGCCGAATATGGCCTCGTAGTCTCAAGGTCAAATCGGGAGAGTAGGGTGGTCGAGAATGGCCGAACTAAGATCCTGTGGGACTTCCAGATACAGACGGCCAAAATGGTGGCTAAACAACTGGACATAGTAGTGGTAGACAAACAGAAGAAGACAGCTGTAGTGATAGATGCAGTGTCAAATGACAAAAAATCAGAAAGAAGGAACACAAGAAGCCGGAGAAGTACCAAGGGCTCAGAGAAGAGCTCGAGAAGATGTGGAGGGTGAAGGTAAACATGGACCCAGTGGCAATCGGAGCACTAGGTGTAGTGACCCCCAAGCTAGGCGAGATAAGCAACTTCATCACTGATACAGCATTTTCACGTTCACTAACACTCACGTTTACTTGTAGTGTTAACCAATCATCTGTCAAGAAAGTACTTACTGTAACTTGACTTGCATCATAACACTGAAAAATTTGGGGAAAAAACGTGTGATAGTTGTGATAGTCTCTAGTAACGCTCTTGAAATGTGGAATTTCCAAGTATTTCAATGAATGTTCATAATTCAATCACCAATTTTATATATCATATATATAATTAGTTAAAGATGGTTTGACAGCATTAAATTGGAATTGATAAACTCACCTACTGGGAAGTTTTCCTCATACGCTGACAGAGTTCCCTTCAGACTCACAGCATCTCCAGACAAACCATGCACTGCTAAAAACATAAAGTGTTATGTGTTTTTACATTTTACCATTATACAATCATTGTTAATAACCTGTGAAAGATAAAGCATAATTACAGATGTGCAAATGATATCTAAAATACAGAAGAACTTTACAGTTGGATTTATCTGATTATTTGTTCAGTCACGCAAAATTAATTTGTTAAATTTCATATTTAACTAACAATATTCAATGAACAATTGAAGTTGTTTGCTCAAAGTAATTAAATGTTTAGCTATTGATTAATATTGTGAAATAACAAACAACTGTTTATTTAATAAAATGCTTGAAGTTTGCATAATAAGTCTCGAAATAACTGAATACAACTAAATATAATACTCAATTACTAAATTACTCTACAAATATCCAGTGACTCTTTGCAATAATACATCTGAGAGGGATTCATATTTTTATTAGTTGCTATGGTTAGGACTTTTGCACACAAAACGTTTAAAATGTGGTGTTTTGTTCTACATGTAGCTACCTAACAATTCATTCAAGTAAGCCTGCAAATCCACACAACTTTAGCACCACTCTTTTTGGTGGAAAAAGTAACCACTGAATGCAGTTGGACACAAAATGTCTGTGTAGGTTCTCAGTCATCCAGGTTCTGGTTGTCTAAGGAGGAAGGGAAAGCGACTGGACTTCTTTAAGCTTCCTGAAGAAATGGTGAAGATGCATTTAAATGGAACAACACTGTCATTCCTTATGTAGCAGGTAGAAACTCATCAAACCTCTGCTTATAATGACCCACAGCCTTTTTCACACCTTGGCTCCTGTGACGAGGCACATGACCAGTAGTGAGTCAACACCCTCAGGGACAACTCCCACTAGGGCTTAAATACCTGGGCTCTGCCATTTAGTGTTAGAACTGAAGATGCTTCTGGGATGAGAGGTTGAAGCTTCATGTAACTGGACGTCTTTAGGAAACTGAAACGAGTCCAGGCGCTTCGCTTTCCAAGCTCGTTGGATTGGACACAAAATCCTTAAAAATAAAAGTACCTAAACCAACAGTAAAATCCTGCTTTTATATGTTAATGTGTGACTTATTGCAATTTCACGATCTCATGTACAATCAGCTACAGAAGGAAATTTTCTTATTAGAACGCTACTTTTACTTCTAAATGTAATTTTTTTTAGTGACAAAGAGTATCTGAACTTAACTTTAACAAAGAACTTTTAACAGAACACGATGTTAGACAGATATGTTTACTTAAGTCACACAGTCAGCTGCTTTAAAACAGATAATTTTCTTATATAAACAGAAAATAAAACAAAATTTGTCTTTAAGTTTCAGGCTTTCACACAATTACTGTGAAAAAACAATATAAAACGCATCTGCTAATTTGTAGTGAACAGCAGCATGAGAAGGACCTCTCTCATTACCCATTCCGCTCGGCCGGTGTAGTATCTCCGTCATATGCCGGTACTGCTGGACGTCAGTGGAAAGCTGTCTCCGGTACTTGTGGCTCCAAGAATCCCGCTCCGACCGGGCTGACATTTCCAAGGCAGCTGCGCAACGTCCTCTGCGACCAGTCAGCAGCACAGCATCACATGCCTGTGCACGATGCACCTGGTAAACTCCCAGTGAGGGACACGGGGGTCTGCCTCGCTTTTGCTTTTCAAAGTAAAAGTCTTCAAAAGTTTGACTTAGTGAGCCTGTAGGTCAATACGAACGAGTCCGAATTAACATACTATTACTACTACTAATAAATATAAATCAATATAAATAAATACTACTAATAAATAAATCCTTCTGATTTTACTGTAGAATTAGGTGCAAATGTTTTTTGTGTATGTGTTTGTGGTGTGTTTTATGGGTGATACAATATGTTTATGTTGACATAAATACAGTGAATACAAAAATATACAATTTAAGATTCAAAAAGTCACCGTAGTATCAATATTTTTGACACTTGATGAAAAAGAGGGAGATCTTTGTTTCATTGTTTGCTTACTTCCCTTTTCTCATATTGTTGTTATTTACATTTATAAATATATCACATATACACATTTAAAATCTTTTTTCACTTAATGCCATATATAACCTAATTAACGGTATATTATTACATTTTTCAGAGTATACTGATTATAACCTAGGCAACTTTTATTATGACGTTAAATGTGGATTATTTCCTGTGTTGGTTCGGTGAGCTCTACACTGACGTACATAGTGAAAAGCTGTCGCTTTATTTCAGTTTTTCTTTTATTATAAATGCTGCCACTTGTTTATCTGCACACCAATAACCAGAACAATTCAGTTACGTTTCTGTGCTTGAACATGGAAAGGTTGCACAGTTTTTCCTTAAATTAAATTGCGTAGACTTCACGTTAATAATCACCCAGTGAGCAGCTGAGTCACATGATATTATTAAATCACTCTTTGCTTTGTCCCCTACCTCTACCCCAAAGCATTGTTTGGAGATGAACACATTTATTCCAAACATTTTCCATCAACTTTTTCTCTCTGTTTGCTTGCACGTGGGTTTGACTTGAGTTTTTTCCTCGTCAACATCCCAGGAAAAGACTCAGCACTTCCTGTCCTCCAGTCAGTTCCTCTGTCAGCTCAGAATTGCAGCCAACTAGCAGCAGTGTTGTAGAAACACAAGAACTGTCTACAGTCATGAAATCAGACACATAAAGTGATACACATTCTGCAAGTCTTGCAAATGTACTGCCATAAAATACTTCAGCTCCTTTTATTGTACTCACTAGTAGTCAGATAAAGCACTATGTCAGCAACATGCGACCCTTAAATTCTCTTTTATGGTAAACTGACTAGTTGTTACTCTACTCAAGCACTCAAAGCACCTTATGCAGCTAGTTTCATTCACGCACAAGCAAACTGTCAAAGTGCTGTCTAACATTCATGCTACAATGAATGCAGCACATCAGCAACAACCTGGGTTGAGTATCTTGCCTGGAACTGACCCACCAACCTTCCACTTAGCAGATGAGCTGCTCTGCCTCCGGAGCCACAGCTACCTCACAGACAGTTGGACAGAGTTTGACTGGTATTTCTTTATTAAATGCCAATTAAAACAAGAATGAGTTAAAAATGACAGCAACATGATAGATCAGGAATCTTGGACCTTTGGTTAGCCATTCTGGGTGTCTCTCATTGACTACCAGCTGGATATCTGCCACTATGATGGTTACTGGATCCTGTTCAGGGAGGTTGCTGTGGTCTGCTCTTAGATCCACTAGCCACTGAGCATTGTTATTATGGTTTGCATCCTTCTCCCATATGCTTTTCCAGTGCTGCTCCGTCTCCAGCCTTGGTGGTGCTGTTCTCATATTGTTCCCTACTGAGAGTACACCTTGGATGGTTCTGTGCAGAATAGATGGTTTATTTTCCTGCCTTCTACTTCTCTGCGTATACCTCTTCAAGCAGCTGTCCAAGGCTGGTAGTCTTTGCTTGGGTGTCTTCAAGGCCTCAGGCATAGACAGCTTTCTGTGCTTCTTAGGCACCTTTCTGCAACTCCATTAGTTGTGCTACCTTGACCTTGGCCTCTAGTCTCTTTCTCCATGGTGGGTACTGCACCTTGTGGCGGTTCATCTTATAGTCATCTCACTGATCACTGCTGCCATGGTGTTCTGATCTTGGTAAGTGGCTACGGAGGGTCCAGGTTTCAAGTTTCCCCATGATCCTATTATGTACCTTGTCAATCTCTAGCTGTGAGAGCAATTCCTTCTTCCGAATGTTTGAACACTGAGCTACTAGTTGTTTTGCTGTCAGTCTGGAGAAAGTTGCACACCAAAAATAGTGATGTTTATAGAAGTTCTTTGAACCATTGTCAGATGCTGGGATTGCAAGGGTTATCATGTCAGAACACGCTATGGTCTCATGAAGTCTATTTTAGATGAGTTAGGAGTCAGTATTTTTTTTAATGCATGATAAAACATTTTAGGAGGAAGACAAATCACCCTAACAAATCATATTGCTTTCAGTGGTACTTTGATCCCGGAGTATTACAGGAAATAATCTAACCTGTAAAACTGAAGTGACCTCAGTAGAAAATCATGAAAGATTTTAAAGTGGTTTATACCTTGAACCCACAAGTTCCTCTTCAGTCACTTATTAAACTGTGAGAGAGACACTCAGTTTCATCATTAGCTCATCATTGGATGATTTTATTTACAGTGAACTCACTGGCAGCTTGTATTTTAACCCATGTGAGTTGATCTTCTATTGATCTTCTATTGTTATAGAGGCCTAATAGAGGTTTTGGCCATACCAGATCAAAGCTAACCAAGAGCACTCATTTTATGAGATCTCCTTGGGTTCAGTTTTGGAATTTGGCCGGAAACCTATTTGTAGGTTGAAGCCTATATGGAAACAGTTTATATGGAAATGATTGCGCCTCCCTTCGCTTTTCGAGAAAGCTCTGTATTGCAGTTGAAAGCCTGGTAGATATAGTGAGCTGTTGGGGACATGTTCACCCAGCCAGATATCACTGAGGCACAGGGCTGAACATTCGCTGGGTGAAATGAAAGAAGCATGGACCGGCCAATGTACGATCGGAAGGAGTTTGAGTTTCTCATCAGCATCTCCTAATCCTGTTGAGAGCTGCTCCAACTAATAGTTTTGCAGAATTTTCCAGATGAATGAAAGACAGGGTGAAAGTTTTATTTAAAAAAAACAAAACAACCTGATTACTTTGTTGATGTGTGTGTGAACAGGAAGGAAGAGCTGAAAACTGAACAGATAAACACAAGCAGGAAAAGTAGCACCGAGCAGCATTCAGGCTGCTATCAGCTGCACCATCTTGAATATGGAGATTATTAATGACTTTCATTTATAACACTATATTTTCCTAATTATTCATTTTGTGCTGTTTACCCTTGTTTTTATACATGGTTGAAAACATGTTGTGTGGTTATGTCTTTAACAGACACCACACAGCCATATATGTAAATTCATGGAGGCATGAACTCATTTAATAAAATATGAAATAACTGGTCAACAGATACATTTTTTTTAACTGATTTCATTTTCATTACAATCTGTGTTGTCCAGTCAGGACAGGAAAGCTATGAAATCAGCACATTAGAGTTGATTCACTCATAGTCTTGTCTGTCACGTCTATATTAAGTGTGTGTTGTGTGTTTAGCTCTTCCTGTACTGCTGGATGTGGTCAGGGGTCCAGACCATCTTCCTGCAGATGAAAAGTCACAGGAAATGCTGCGAGGGAAACTGTGCATGCTGGAGGCTGACAGCTCCGAGGTCAATACCCTATTTAAGGTATAACTCCTGACTCATAACACACAGACACACACAAAAGCCTTCTATTGAGTATTTTAGTCCATTATATATGTGCTCCAACACAAAGTTTCTCCATGAAGTGATAACAATGCAATAAATATCTTTTCCTTAGTTTGTTTTTTGTGTATTGAAAACTTAAAAGTGAGTGAAGTATCCCAGGAAGGCAACCGTGGTCTGGCCTGCCCATCACAGAAGCTATAAGGTGCTGAACATGAATGTGAACATGGAGAACATTGTTGGCCATTACACAGCTTACAGTGTGGAGAGAAAATGTCTTCTTTGTACTTTTTGGGGGGAGGAGGGAGCAGTGAACGAGTACCTGGAGCCTACCTCATGGTAGGCACTGTTCCTAAGCTGATTTCTGTTTCCTTCCTCGTGGAGTGTGGAATGTACGGCTTGACGTAGCAGCAGGGGTGGCAGTACTTTGTCTCTAAGGAGCCGCCAACTGATAAACCTTTTGGTACAAAGAGGTTATGAAATGTTGAGTTTTACCTGAGGGGGTCGCTCCTTTAGTTTAGGTTGAGACTCTACCACTGAGGTTACAGTGAGCCCCAAAACATCACTACTGAGAATTCTGTGGTGAAACATTTTATCCTAATCAAGTGATGTGTGGCTGCAGCAGTTCCCAGTGTAGAAGTCAGCAGGGATTGGCTTTTGAGGCCGCCGACACTTGCGAGCTCAGCTCCAGGATTCTGTGGGAATTCCATGGAAATGGCCGGAGACAGTCTGCCAGTGATGCCTGTGCATGCTTGACACCCATACAGTTCATGTTTCAGAGGGAATATTCTTACTGACCACCTAAAGTGCTTTAGATTAAAGCTTTAACATTTAAACACATGTTCGTACAGTACTTTATTAACTCCATCTGAAATGCCAGCAGCACTGCAGTATGTATAGTATAGTATAACAGCTGCTTTTACTTCAGGGGCCACAATCGGCCTGCAAAGAGAGAGACGGTTTTGTTAAATATGAAAGGGGGCAAACATTTTTGGTATTGAAACTATATTTTCTGTAGATTTATGGCTTTTCCTATTCATCACCCCCCACCCCCCGTCATTCAATGAGCTAACATAACTTTCTCTGTAATTTTACTCATCTGTTTATTACAATGTAAGCCCACAGACTTGTGCTAACATATTTGTCCATCTTCATATTTCTTTAATACAGTTGCTTGCAAAAGTATTCGGCCCCCTTTAACTTTTCCACATGTTGTCACATTACAGCCACAAACATGAATCAATTTTATTGGAATTCAACGTGAAAGATCAACACAAAGTGGAACGAAAATCATACATGATTCCAAACATTTTTTACAAATAAATAACTTTAAGTAAAAATAATTATTCAGCAGAAAATTGTACCCATTGCTGTTAAATAGATTAATATTGAACTCATTTTAAATACTTTATATTCTGCTCATTGTGCAGCCTCGTATTCTATGAAGCATGTGTTTGTAATACAAATGGAAAAAATGAAAAAAAGGATTTTTCATTTAAGTGGCGATTGAGGAGGAAAAGCTGAGAGTGGCCATGTGAGAAGGTTTCAGACAAACTGATCAGAGGTTGAACCCTCTAAAGCGTACCCTGTCACTGGTGTCAGACAGATGTTTCACAACATCTTTTAAACATCTGTAACTCCTCAACCATTTTAATTGAAAGAGTTCAAACACTTCCTGACAGCTCTGCCGTGATGTTAGGGTCACTACAGTGATCCTAGGCTCTGTGTCGCAGCGCCCCGGTGAAAACAAAGGTTGGTTGAGAGAAGAGTGAGTGAGTGTTATGGACCTCCACAGAAAACAGACATTTGTGTTCTTTTCACTGTGTTGTGTTTTGATGTCATTTGTGTGCACTGGCAGCCATGTGATTGTGGTCAGTGAGCAAGCTGCCAGTGTTTGAATTATTCGAGACACATTTTGGGCAGATCATCATCATATATGTATTCTGCTGGTTTTGTTTATTTTTAAATACTTATTCTGAAGTTTGCTCATCTTCATGTGGTGTTGCTCACTCTCTGTCTCATACTTGAAAAACATCTGGAAAGTGGTGGTCTTTAGAGTTTTTATGGCTGGAGCTGTGAAACATTATTGGAACA
>NW_024582899.1:157981-159024 GCF_018398535.1 Haplochromis burtoni | reverse complement strand
AAAAGTAACTAAGTAATTAATTACTTTTGAAAATAAGTAATCAGTAAAATAACGGGATTACTTTTTGGGGGAAGTAATCAGTAATTAGTTACTGATTACTTTTTTCAAGTAACTTGACCAACACTGCTAATGACAATTGAAGTTGTATAACTGGAGACAGTAGAAAACAGACAGACTATGTTCTGTGTGGAGTCGAGTGTGAGGGACTCTGTTTGGAGGCTGTAGCTTGGACAGTGAGCACAAGAACACCAGCGAATCTACAACAGAATGACTGAAGAAGGAAAAAACGAGGTGTTGTAGTGGCCCAGTCAAATCCAAACCTCAATCCAACTAAAATACTGTGACAAGAAGTTAAGAGAGCTGGACATAAACAAACGCCTGTTAACCTCAATAAACAGACAAAAGATGATGTAGATGTTGTAGAGATGAGGATAAAATTCCTCCTTTTAAATTAATACATAAACTTCAAGTTATTGTTGCTAAAGGTGTTGGATAAGTGGAGTGTATTTGGTTGTTCCACACTGCTCTGGCATTTTGTCTTAGTTCTCGTTAATAAATAATGACACAGTGTAAAACGTCATGTTTTGTGCTACATCTTATCCAAATACCTCACACTGCCTTCTGTGAACATCCTCCTCTCCTCCAGGTTTCCTGCGCCATTGTATGGAGAACCTACTGCTAGAGCAGACGTTCTGGCTCAGTTCTTTGAAGGATGACTTTGCTATTGAGGTGACCATTCAGGAGGAAACACTTAACCTTTTCTACAGAGGCATCCTCCTACAAGAAGGTTGGCACTAAAATATCATTTTAGAAGGTGATTAGACATGAGATCAGGAAACTGTAAATTAGTAACAAAGGTGTGCATTTACCTGGTAAAATCTTAGACGAGTGAAAGTATTAGTTAACTATTTAAATGAGTTACATATGTATATATGCTGATAATTCCAATTCACACCAAACGCAACATCATTTTATATGCAGGCATTGAGAAAACACATAAATCCTCCCACTCAAATGCCATGTTGTGTAGTGAATTTAAAGGA
>NW_024582899.1:155283-157333 GCF_018398535.1 Haplochromis burtoni | reverse complement strand
TTTTAATACATGTGTACGGAGTTGCTGTTTTACTGTCATTATATAAGTAAACTTAGCCTGCTCACTCTCTTTGTTGTTAGGTTCATTGTTTGCCAGTTGCAGTGCTAGCCAGATGTTTGACAGTTCAACCTCTGGAGGAGACCTGTACTTGGAGCAGGGAGACATAGCCCAGTTCGAGCCTCCCTTCCTAGGCTCAGGGTGGACTGTTCTCTGTCTGGCTGATGGAGCACGGGGCACTGCACCTAGACCTGCTCTGGAGCCAGTCATCCCTTTCCATCAGTGAGTTACAGCCACATAAAGGCCCGTGTGGACCTTAAGCAGTCTCATAGTAACTTTGATGTGAACATGAAGCACCGTAAATGAGGTCAGATAATCCCATCTGTCCACAGGTGGTTTCTCAAATCTTGTGCAGAAAGCATTTTAGTAGGTGATGGGAAATCTACCTGTGACTTCCCTCTGCACTTTGGTAAGTGTTTGTGTTATGTTAACTTCAGTTACTTTCATTTATCTCATATAATCAGTTGCAGTCTAGCCTTGAGGTCACTGTGCTAGGACTAGGGCTACAACTAGAGCCTGGCTCACAGTATCGCCTCCAATTCATCCCAAAGGTGTTCTGTTGGATTGAGGTCAGGACTCTGTGCAGGCCCGTCAAGTTCTTCCACACCATTTATGGAGCATGCTTTGTGCACTGGTGCACAGTCATTTTGAAACAGGAATAGCCATCTGCAAACTGTTCCCACAAAGTTGGGAGCATGAAATTGTCCAAAATGTCTCGGTATGCTGAAGCCCCTCCTGAAAAGCACCCCCAGACAATAACCCCCCCTTCACCCAGCTTTACACAAAGCAGTCAGGTGGCATGCTTAACACTTTGTATGTATTGGGTTTGGTGATGTAACAGTTGGCCACACATACGCCACGTATACCAGTGATTACATTTGGACAAATATGCATTAGTTTGACATATGGAAATAGAGTTTACAACAAAAGTTGATTTTCCAGTTTTCAGAGATACTTATTGCTACAGAAACCTCTCTCACAGTTTGGGACTATCTTCATGCAGTGTCTCCTCTGTTTAGCCAGAGGAACCTGTCTAGCTAAAAAGGAGTATGATGCTGAGGGCCCGGACGAGCTGAGCGTGTCACCTGGTGATCCCATCACGATTGTGGGATTTTTGGTGCCTTGTTTTGATTGGTTCACGGGGAAGAAGGAAGCAACAGGAGAAATAGGTCTGGTCAGGACAAGCTTGGTAAAACCGTCCACTGACGCTTACGAGTGAGTGTAACAGCCGATTCCAATACAGTTTTATTGTATTACACCATTTTAGGTTGAGATGATGACAGTGTGTACCTGTTTTCTTCTCTGTCACCACTCCAGCTCTGCAGAGATTTTTTTAGATGAAGAGGATTGGATTTTCTCGAGTCTGCAAGAGGAAAAAGTCATCGAAGAATCCATTGCCATATTGAAGAAAAAATCTCATAATGATATTGGGCATAATTACAAACTAGGTGAGAAAGAAAAGGAAAACGGCTTACTGATACCTACCGATGCTCATAGTACCAATGCTTACATTCCAGTTAAATCAAATCTTTGTTTAGTGTGCCAAAGTTTGTGGCAAGAATAAAAACCTGACAAAGAACCACCATCCAAGTCCAACACGAAGACCTGTACGTGCTGTCAGCATTGCTTAACTTCCATTGATGAGTTCATGGAGGCACAATCTACAAACATATTGAGGTGTTGTATGAATTAGGGACATGAAAAATTGCAATCCTCCAAATGATTACTTACTTATTAAATGGAAATTTTTGACGTGTTGGTGGCATTTGAGGAAAAGTCTAAAAACATTACATACCAACCAGCCTGCTAACATCTGTGCCATCTGTGAAATCTTGCTGCTAGCATGACTAAAATAATTCAGATCACTGTAAACTGCCGCTGCTGCGGTTATGGTTGTGTTTGATTAAATATACAAAAACTGTTGCCATGTTGTCACAGATGAAAGAAACCAGCGTCTGGTGTCCTTTGCTTTACTGTGACAAAGTTACACTCT
>NW_024582899.1:149265-154455 GCF_018398535.1 Haplochromis burtoni | reverse complement strand
TGTTGCCAGGGAGACAGCCAAGAAGAAACACCTTTTCTGGTCACAAACTCGTTTATGCTTCCTGTTGGGGAAGCTCTGTGTGGGTAGGTCAAAGTTCAATCAAGCCCAGGTTTATTTTGAGGAAACTCTCAGTGTCCCAAGAGAAGGCTTCACAGACCTCAGGCTGTTGGCCAGCATCTTCTCCAACCTTGCTGCAACATATCTTTTGCAGAAAAATACAGAAAGTTTCTTTGCTGTGACAGAACGACTTGTTGCCTTACTAATAGGAATCCCAGATTGTCTGAAAAGCTTAGAGGACAACTCTTCTCTTAAATACATGCTCAAGAAAGCTATCCTCTCTCACAACAAAATGGCAGAAGCCCGGGCTTGTCTGCTGTTGGCAAAGCACCACTGGACTTCTGCTATGGGAGCTCAAGTTGTTCCTTATCTGGAAAGGCTACTCATTCTTTGTGATGAAGCTCAAAGACCATGGAGGATCTCTCCCAGTCATGGATATCTGGCACTGGGAAAGCTTTACAGTGAACTTCACCGTCCCCACCTCAGTGCCAGTTCAGTCAGGAGAGCTTCTCTGCTGCCCTCTGCCACCCTCTCTGACTGTCTTGGCAGTATGGTATTACTTTTGGACAGTGTCGCTGAACAAGAAACTCCCGTTCCACCTCAGATGGCTCCATATTTGCACAAAGCTCTCACTTTTACAAAGCTCCAAAGTAGAGAGAGAAACCATTACCAAATTTTGAGCCACCAGCTCACTGTTTGTCTTTGCCAACTCTATTGCAAACACAAGATGACGGGACATGCGATTTGCCATATGCAGGCTCTCATCAACAACAGTCCTTCGAGGCAAGTTTGCATCTCTGTTTCAGAAAGAAAAGGTTTTCTCATCTGGCTGGCGTGGCTTCACATTGACAACAGTCAGCCTGCAGTTGCTTTGGACATACTGGAATCAATCCTGGCTTCGATTCCAGAGCACTGCACAACTCCTCAGGAAGGTGAGGGTGTTTCTATAAATCGCATTAAAAATTAAGTGTTTTTTAGTTTTCACCCAAATTTGCACAGATGACCTTCAGGCTGAGCCTCACAAAAGTTTAAGATTTGCTTCTACAAATATGTCCTTTTATAGCAAATTCACTGTAAAGCTGATAAACAGGAAATGATATCATATTTTATTTGCTTTTTATATTTCTGATCCCAGATCTGTATGGACCATCTCTTCCTGAGGTTTCATTTCTAAAATGTGGCATTTGACCTTAAGGGACTGGAATAAGCAAAGCTGTGTGTGCTGAGCTGTTTAGCTTTTTCATTTTGTCTTCAAACTATACTTTGTTTTAAAAACTGCAGCTCATATTTCAAAGTTGTAATCTGCTGTTTCACACTCTTAAATGTAGTTATAAACCAAGGTCTACCTCAAAGGCAGATAACACACAACAAGTAGTTAAACTTCAGGAATGTCTTAAAGACATAAAGACCTGGATGAGCTCTAATTTCCTGCTTCTAAATTCAGATCAAACTGAGGTTTTTGTACTAAAAATATCTGAAACATGTCTAACCAGATGCTTACTCGGGATGTTATCACGTTGGCCTCCAGTAACAGTAAGAATTTTGGAGTCATTTTCGACCAGGATTTGTCCGTTAATTCATGTATTAAATATGTATAGCTTTCTTCCATTTGTGCAACATCTCTAAAATTAGACACATGCTGTCTCAGAGTGATGCTGATAAATTAGTTCATGCTTTCATTACTTCCAGGCTGCTCTACTGTAATTCATTATTATCAGAATGTAATATAATTCCCTGAAAAGTTCATCTAAAATGACACCCTTTGTACTTCTGTTTAGTTAGAACTGGACCAGGTGACTCTGAATCCTTCCTTACTAATTGGCCTAGGAGTGTTTCTGCTTCACACTCATGCATCACTCAGCATTTAATGATTAGTTATTATTAACCTCTGCCTCTCTTCCACATCTTCATTCAGAGTTACATCAGAGTTTAACCACAGCTTTGCACATATAACTATTTTGGTATCTGGGAGCTTGACTAACTCCTTTTGTTATATATATTACATACAGCTGAAACTTTTAACTAAAGAAAGTGGTCACCTTTAGAAAGACTCAGGCCTTCGACTGATTAACTATGTGGAGTGTACTGTAGGATAAAGATTTAGCAAACAGGCATTTCTTAAATGTTAAAGTAAATTTCTTTAATGCAATGCAAAGGTGTGGTTCTCAACATGCGGGGCGTGGCACTTCGATGTATGGGTGATGTTCGGAGGGCAGCAGAGAGCTACCAGGCTGCTATTGACATCTGCCAAGAGTTTGAAGATATGCCAAACGGGGCCGTAGCTCAGGCCAATCTAGGTGAGCTAGAATATCCTACTGTGCATAAATGTTTCGTTCCAACTATGTTATGACTCTTTCTCATCTTCATAAAGGGTTGTTGTGTCTGAAGGCTGGAGCGAAAACACTAGCAGAGAGGCATCTGTGTGAGGCAGTTCAGCTTTTCTCTGAGCTCAGTGAAGAAAGCAATGTGGAAAACTTTATCCCCGTATTGATGGAGCTGGGAAAGTATTATGTGAAGCAACAGCAGCTGGACTATGGGAAAGGATGCTATGAGTGGGCTCTACTTCTGGCAATCAATGCTAACTTGTTAGAGTGTAAGTATGAATGTCACATAACCATAGCAGTATCTTATATTCTGTGTTAAAACTGTCCTTCTTTCTCTCTGTCACTTCGCCAGACGAGCTCGGTGTAACACGATGTCTGTGTCGTCTGTATGAGTGTAAGATTCCAAACCAGGTTCAGTGGATAATCTACAGTCAGCACCAAGTCCAGCTGCTGAGACGCACCGGATACAGAGAACAGGAGGGAGAAGCACTGGAAGCAATCAGCCAGATCTACCTTTCTATTGGCACAGAACAGTATGTGCATGTAGACTTGCAGTATGACTGGAATATGACATTCACTTACCTTTTATGCAGCAAAGTGCAGTGTTCTGTGGTTTAGATCAGATCGGGACTGAAAGCTGAAGGCTCCGGCAGTTTGAGAGCGAAGTGCTCTATTTGAGTGATACGGTACTATTGAGGTCTTTATGATAAGACGAGGCCTGATTATTCCAGACCTTCCATTTGAGAAGAATTTTAAACACTCCTGTCATGTTACTTTCACAGTGCTAAATGTGTTTTGCCCAGTGCTGGTTTCGGATATTTTTGTTTAGCTTTTTCATTCTACAGAACTCAAAGGGATCTATACACATTATAATTTCACACCACTTGCTCCTCTTTTATCCTTCAAGCTCGGGTCCTCTGCCAGAGGTCTGGGAGCTTGAGGGTACTGTGCAGTATCTTAGCCGTTCCTAAGACTGCGCTCTGCTGGACAGAGATCTCGGATGTCATTCCTGGAATCTGCTGGAGCCACTCACCTAGCTTAGGGGGTCACTGCCCCGAGTTCTCTGTTGACCACGGGGACCATGGTTGTCTTATTCTGCTTCTCCACCACTACTATATTTGGTTGGTTAGCCATCACCAGTTTGAATGACTGTATGAGTTGGCTTGAAGTTAGCCTCTAGTGTTGTTCGCCACGTCCCCATTGAATTCCTGATGAAGGCTCTTGGTTGATCTTGTATAGTTCTACACATTCAAGGATCCATGTGTGAGGCATCCCATGACCAGACTTTCTTGTAGTCAATCCAGGTAGTGCACAGGTTGGTCAGCCTGATCTTACAATCTCGTACAACTGCTCTATCTACCAGGAGCAGGACTGTCCAGCCTTCAGTTAGCCATTTTGGGTGTGTCTCATTCGTTAGCAACTGGTTCATTTGTGCTACCAAGCAGTCATGGAGTACAGTTAGCTTCTTTAGCCAGTATGCTTGAGTCGTGTCAGCGTCTGATGCTGTCCAACTCTTCATGCTTGAGACTCTGTTTCGATGTCTGCCACTGTGATGGTTACTGGATCCTGTTCAGGGAGGTTGCTGTGGTCTGCTATTAGCTACACTAGCCATTTAGCATTGTTATGTCTTGTTTCCTCCATTCATGTGATCTTCCAGTGTTGCTCCATCTCCAGCCTTGGTGGGGCTGTTTTCATCATGTTCCCCTGTCATGTAGTGTATACTTAACCTGTGGTAGCTATAACTCAGGTGCTAGAGCAGGTCACCTACTAATCAGAAGGTTGCTGGTTTGTTTGCCGAATGCTCCAGTCTGCATGCCAAGTTGCCCAAGTTGCTCTCTGATGCATCAGAATATGAATGCTTGTGATTGTCAGATAGGAAGAGTATATAAAAATAGTTTTTCCCACTGTCACTAAGTGTTTGCTCATAGGTGGCTGTATGATTGTGATGATTTTTTCTAATATTGTAGGGTTTACCTTATAGTGTAAGGTGCTTTGAGGCAACTGTTGTTGTGAATGGTAAATACAATTGAATGGAATCAAATTAACACTGGGACCACTGGGACCACTGTAGACCTTTAAAAAAAGTTATCTTTGAATTGTTTCAGGGCGTACCGAGCTGCTCTTGACTACACCAAGACCAGTCTGGGTATTTTCATTGACCTGGGCTGCAAGGAGAAGGAAGCATATGGCTGGCTACAAGCCGGGAAGATCTACCAGCTGCTGGGCCAGATTGAACTGGTGGACATTTATGTTCAGGTCTGATACCAGTGTTTTCATTTGTATTGTCTTAAACTTTTATTATTCTCAGAATTGCAAGTTTACATTGAAAACTATGTCAGCCATCATGAATATATCTCAAATTCAATCCATCCATTCGTCTTCTTCCACTTATTCTGGGTCAGGTTATGGGGACAACAGCCAACTCCCCAGTCACTTCCTCCAGTTTTTCAGGGAAACACTGAGGCATCCAAGGCCTGGTGAGATGTAACCAGGACACACTGGTGATGTAATCTCACCAGTGTGTCCTGGGTCTGCGTAGAGTGGAAAAGTATTTTAAAAGAATTACTCCACTTACCACAACTCTTAAGTCAGATAATCAGCAAAGAAAATGTGTGGATGAAAGAGCAGTCTTCACAATTTTAGCGATTTCGGCTTTGGCCAAAATGAAATTTGTTTATCATACACTGAAATCCTGTATTTCTGGTGTTTTCAGGCAGCTCAGGATGTAGCTTTGAGCACAGGAGACACAAGCTTTATCTTGAAGCTTCTTGAAACCGCAGGAGACATTTTCTTCGACAGCTGCCGGGAC
>NW_024582899.1:148238-149245 GCF_018398535.1 Haplochromis burtoni | reverse complement strand
GTTAAAATTTTGAGTTGGTAAAATAAGTTAAAATTTCTAGTGAGCATTGCCAGTCTTGAATTACATAATTTCTTCCACTTCTGCTTCAAGCGTAACAAGGACATTACGTAACTTCACAGCACTTCCTGACTGCCTGGGCTAACTTGAAATTTCGAGTTCACTCGTCAGAGTTAAATGACTTATATGAGACTGTGAGACTTGGATCTGACAAAAGAAGCATTTGAGTTATTTAGGTGTAGGCTCTGTGACGAGCACTTCCTGCCTCAGCGAACACAGTGTTTTTATTAATATGTATTGTGAGAAGGATCTTGTTCTATTCTATTAAACCGATCATAACTTTGTTTATTGCACTGATGTTGAAGATCTTGTGGTTTGCAATGAGCTTTGAGTATGATGCAGATAATCTGAGGCTGTTCATTAACCAGCCTAAAATATGTAACGTGTTCAGCTGCACATTTCCTTTGCATCTGTGCCAACTGGTCATTCTGTCTAGTTAAGAAACACCTATGAAAACAAACTATCTTACTGAATATCTGTATTTTTTAATGTGGCATCACTGAATTAATTAAAATCAATTATTTTATGGCAAACAGCAGAATATGTATTTTTTGATGCAATGTGATGAAATCACAAATGAAATCATGGTTACACAGAAACATTCAAGACTGATTCTCAAGTGCTCGAATTTTACACTATTCATACTCTGATTAAAATAAACTTAAAAAAAGTGGACAAGCGGTTTTTATGTTTTTAGTCATATTTTTAATAACAGTATTACCATCCCCAGTAGCATAGTTTTCTTTTCGAATTATGATCTTTTCCTAAAATTGCATAAACAATAATCTCATGGCTGAAAGCTTTGCTTTCACCATTTTTCAGTATTTTCATCTCTTGGCAGTATGATATGACTTTAGCTGCCAATGACCTGTTTTTGAGTCCGATAGCTGCAGTGTTGGGGAGTAACGGAATACATGTACCGCCGTTACGTATTTAAAATACAAAATATG
>NW_024582899.1:144910-145955 GCF_018398535.1 Haplochromis burtoni | reverse complement strand
TCTTTATGTAAGCTCTTAGTGGCAGCTGACTAGCTGGAGACTAAATGGTACTGACTATAAACTGGGATTGGAGCATAACAGAATGCATGAATGTACTGTCAGATATTATCTGTCACGCTGTCCCATCTAGAAAACATCTTGTTGGCAACAGCTTCATTCTGTAGTTTGGAAATCATTCCTAACCAACGCAGTAAAATCATCGTAGAATAGACTGAAGTCATGGATTAGCCTTCTGAGAGTCTGGAATCTCAACATGGAGGAGGTAGTGTGGGATTATATAGACACCGACAGGAACAAAGGAGAGATTGTTGAAAGAGTGCAGATCATCTACCTCCTTTAAGATGCTTGGAAAACTGTAGACCTGAAGACTATTTAAAGGAAGTACAACAAATGGCACCTAAGAGAGTCCGGCCTGTGTTGAAGAACAGAGCTGGCCAGTAGAAATGTACAAAGCCTGGTTTTGCCTCATGTACTGTTTTTCCATGTAAATTAGGTGCAGCTATTGATTAAACCTATTTCCCATTTTCCTAGCAAAACATTAAAAAGTGACGATTGACCCAAGACTTTTGTATAGTGCTGGAAATAGGTTTTGTTTGTAAATCATACAATTTTAAATTCTAAGTCTTTTCCGTTTTTATTCTTTAAACATTTTAGTGTTTCAGGAGCTCAATCCTGGATTTGTTTGTTTGTTAACAATAATAAATGTTTTTGGATGTCAGAGAAACAACCTTCTGTCTTCTGAGTTGACACAAGGACAAAGTCATTAATATAAAAACCATTAATGCTTCTAATGATGTCAGTGACACACGTTGTGTAGTTTACATTATTGGCTCTAAGAAGACGGGAAAGAGCTTGGGTTTGGACAAATGCTGTGGGTGGAGTTACAAACACAGTTGGTACGTCATGAATCAGTTACCCTGACCTTCCAATGACACCAGTCTGAAACATTCTGTGGAAGCTGGTTTCTGCTACTGGAAACAAACTCCAGTAACTCCAAGAATAACTCAACATTTCAAGTTAACAAGTAGAAATTTAAGAAAAAAAA
>NW_024582899.1:143565-144890 GCF_018398535.1 Haplochromis burtoni | reverse complement strand
CTTATTGTTATGTTTCTGCTTTGTGTAGTGTTGCCATCTAGCCTTTAGGTTTCTGTTACCATGTGTGGTCGGCGTTCCCTTTGTCTCCGTCTCAGTCTTTTTTCCATGTCTGTTTTCTCCTTTGTCTCCTTGAGATGCACTTTACAAATTTGATATTTAAGAGTTTGAGTGCGCGGGCACCACGGTGGTGCGGTGACTTGCGCTGTTGCTTAACAGCAAGGACCACATTCATTTGTGGGGTATCTGGTTTTGCAGCCAAGAAACTGGGATTTATGTTGTGTGTGGTACTTTGACCAACATCTAGACACGGCTGTAAAACTTTGTATTTCTTGCCTCTATCAACTTTTTGTCAAAAAATGTTTATTAAAAATTGTGAAAAATCTTGACAGAGCTTTCTTTTGAAAATAAAGATTTTCAACATCTCCAAACACGTGACTTTTCTTTAAAAATCATGCATTTTGTTAACACAATTGCAGAATTATTTCAGAAAAAACAAAAGTGAACAAGTTCAAAAACTGAGCTTTTATTTAATTGAGCCATAGAACGAAGCTCTGCTATGCAGGAGGTGCTTTAACTGGATTTTTCCAGCCAAAGTTTTTCCACAGTATAAACACTTCAGCAGTGTTTCAGCTGACACAAAGAACATGGGGATGTAGTGATATCCTTATACTGTAAATGTTTTTATGCAAACACATAAAAATAAAGAACATAAAAAATAAAAATGATGTTAAGTTAGAGCAGAGTAAAAACGGCTGCTGCTACCCCTCCTGTAGATGCTCTTGCAGAATAAATGTGAGTTATCACATTTACATTCAGTTATCTGGATTTTCACGACACTTGATCTCTGATCTTGATCTTGGCTTCAAGATCACTGAGATGTGAACTTATCCAAGAATTTTAGAATCTGCACCTTTGGTATGAATTTTCAAATCCTGTCACCTTGTTCTGGGGTTATGACATTCAAGATAAAACAAAGCGATGGTTGAGTTCGGCAGGTTGGAGATTCTGTGAACAGTGTTAAAGAGATGCTTCAACATCTAAAGAAAAAATGAACAAAGATCAAACAACCTTGCTTGAAAGTTTCAAGGACGCTTCTTTTCAGGACTTTGCAGACTGCACTTGGACGAGATCGCTGATCATTACTGAGAATAGCATTAACGAAGCGGAATAAAGAAATGAAAAGGTGACTCTCACATACGCTGCTATGATCAAAGCATGGTTTTAAAATGGCTACAGTGTAGTCTCATTGTGTATCATCTGGTGGTTTAAAGGCAGAGTCGGAGAAAGCGACACTGTTAGCCAGATCAGGAGCCTTAAAATAAAAG
>NW_024582899.1:121160-141767 GCF_018398535.1 Haplochromis burtoni | reverse complement strand
TGTGTAGATCTACAAATGTGATGGAAAAAAACAGCATATCGACATTTCTGGTGTGAAGTTAGAAAAACTGGACGCAGAGACGGTTAAACTATAAAAATATACCAGCTATCAACCAGCAATGATGTTACCAGAACTGCTGAAGCATGTCGAGGTCTCAGGGCTGCAACTAATTTGAATTATTGTTGAGTAGCACAGTTTTCTTAAAGTTTAAGCACTCGTGTGCAACTAAATGATAATGGAAATGTCGTGTATGGAGCAGAGGATTCATGAAAGCTTGTTGAAATCTCGAGTGTCACAGTTTGTAAAGTTTTTAATGGACTTGTTAAACATTTCCTAACATTGTTGGAATTTGAGCCCAAGCAAGTTCACTGCACAGACAGGCAGAGATCCTTTGCAGAGCACGACAGGGTTTTAGAGTTTAGGCCGCAGAGATCCAAGCACAGGTTTGTCTGAGCAGAACTCCTTCCACCAGGATGGACGCTCCAGCACTTTGCTGCCCTGCATTACTGTGGACCACAGGTGGTTGTAAATCTGCAGGAAGAGGACAAAGGAACAGTGTTTCTTCACGTATTTAACACGGATTCTCACGCTTATTATCTGAGATTACTTGTGTTGCGATGTAGCCAAATGTAAATAAAAGTAAAACGTTTCAATGTCCTTGAAATTTGACGCACAGCAACGTTTTTACGATACAACTGGATTTTCTGTGTTTGTATGCGTTTACCTGTCCATCAGCGCAGCCAATAGGTGAGTTGAGGATGAAATCAGTGGGTGCCAGGACATCCACCAAGGCTACTGCATCATCCTTTAGCTGTGAGAGAGACGGAGCAGATTTTACAGTCAGGCCAAGCCATCATTTCTTCAATGTCCTTCTGTTCTAGGAAGATGTTCCCAAAGTACAGGAGAGCACAAGTAAGGCACAGTTAGACCATACGAGTCAGTGCGTAACTACACGGTCCAAACGATGGATGGAGCCGCTTTGAGGTCACTGACAGATTCTGAAGCTTTGAGTTTTTTCGCTGTCTTTGTGTTTAGAAATCAAATGTTATGAATCACAAATCTGACTGAGACCCAGGATGCGGCCTTCTCCGGTGGACATGTCAATCAAAATGTGGACACGCCCTGAAGCATACCAGAGTTTGACTGGTACCAAAACAGTCAAATGTCACGTTTAAGATCAATGTGTAAGATTATCTGCTTTACTCTGTCAAAGGAGCCACTCGTGTTTTTATTGCTCGTCTCTTAACTCATAAATGCAAACAGCTGAATAAAGAACAAAAACACGACAGTACGAAATGCACACGTGTGCGTATTACAGCAACCACATTTGTAATTGCTTTGATAATTAGTGAAGCTGCGCCCTATACATAGGAATGTATACGCATTTCTATATACTTCCTGTATATCTGCCATAAACAGTACCTGGGAGCAGAGAGTGAGGATTGCCATCTGGACCAGCTCAGCAGGCTTACGTCCACTCCAGTAACTACCTAGAAACAACAACACTGTGTTACATCACTACGATGAAGATTTCTCCGGGTATACAGCATCGAGCCCACTACATACCCTGGTACAGTGTCGCCATGTGGCTGCTGAGGCTCCACAGCCCATACAAGGCACAAAGTTTCCTTAATACTGGTCTGAGACCAGCTGGTGTGTCCTGATTAGTGGTCAGCTCATGAAATCTCTGCAGGCAGGTGTGCTCAATGTAGGCCATGGCCAGTGACCTGCAGTAGTAAACCTGTACACATACACATACATTTAAGTACACTGAAGACATAAAAACACAGAAACAGCTGATTTGTAATCTAACCACGTGCACGTGTTCTGGACGTGTCCATCCGCAGGCCCACAAAACTCCTCTACAGGAAGCTGATTCTGGCTTTTTAAAAAGTCTAAACCTCTGATCCTCCGAGTCCCACCAGTAGATAAAGCAGAGTTTAACTGGAGCCAGTGTGGGTAAGGGGCCTTACATACCTGCTCACCCTGGTATGAAGAAACCTGACCAGCCTAAATCAGATGCTATCAGTCCCATCTGTTAGCGGTAGCTGCCCACTTGTTATTTCTGGGAAGATTTCAGTAGCCTGGACAGCAAAGAAGGATGATTTTTTACCTGCATTTGTCCCACTAAAGAATAATATTCAGACTTCTACGTTTCACCAAAGATGAAAAAGTGAACGTTCACTATTTGAAGCAACTTAGCACTAACAAAATAACAATCAAATCACCTGAACTAAACTTATTATACTATACTGACCAATCTGCTCTGAGCTCATGCTGACTCTGTTATGTTTGGTAACAGGAGGTTGGAGAAAGGATGAGCACAGAACGATCCTGTTATTGCAGGCCGAGGATTCACCCGACAGGACAGCTCCTGGACGTATGATGCAAGTCAAAATCCTTCTGATTTAAGCTTTTAGCACAGAACAAATGAGCAGACAAAAAGCCACAAATTAGAAAATCACGTCACAGGTCGGACTGCAGCTCCGCCTCCACTGCTGCCATGTTCAGCTGTGACCGTCTGAGATCTTCTGAACTGCTCATCTGACACAAGATAAAAGGGAAGAAGCTCAAATCTATTTTACACCCCACCATGGTACCTGCTCACCCTTTCTCCCCCCTCTCTCCTGCTGGCCGTCACATCTTTGCATGTTGACCATCCAACCATGTAACCATCAGTGTCCACCCACATTTATTCTACTTCTCTCTGACTCTGAGATTAAACTTTAAAATCACTTCATTACAGTTTCTTTGCTTTTCTCAAGTTCACATCACACTGAAACATTCAGTCACATGTGGCTTCATGCTTCACTCAGTTTATTCTAATTAGATCTGTGTAATTTGACACAAACATTTCTGTAACATGAACATCAACTCAAACACAGAGTGAGACTTTCTTTTACTTTTAAAACTCTGTTAGGTTATTTATTTATTTCAGGCACGTTCTTGTTGCCTAAAATAAACTTCTCTGTAAGTCAGACGCTCTCTGACGTTAGCGTGTCGCTTTCAACCTCATTCTGCACCACACACACACACACACACACACACACGGTGCAGTATACACAGTACTGCAGATACAGGCTAATGTCTGCATCATGGTGCTGCACAGCCTGCTATGAGTATTTGTGACCTGATCTGTTTACTATGATTTACATCCTGAGTAGACGATATAAGGTTGGAGCAGACAGACAAATCTTAGAGTTAGAGGCAGAACATTTCATAGTGTTCAAACTCTTTTCCCCAGACCATAAAAGCTTCCTGCTGACTAAGAAAAAAGGCAACCAAGTTCCAAGGTCCATCACTGACAGCAGCACAGGCTGTGTCAGTAACAGGTCATCTCAAATACTGGGTTCATGCCAGTCTGGAGTAGGTTCATCTCAGATCGATGAATCCAAATCAAACGACCTTTAGCTCAGTCTGATTTAGATAAAAAGCATCAAGTTTCTGTCCAAACTTCAGCCAGTGAAGCTGCATGTGATGCTGAATGCCACCAGAATCAGATGTTTGGGTGTGTGTGTGTGTCTGCACACAGTCGTTGGTCTTACTTGGCAGTTGTTACGGGCTTCAAAGTCATCGTTGCCCGACGCTCGCTCTTGTTCCAGCTTCTTCTGACTCTCCTCCAGCAGGAAACACACAAGCCACTTATAGGCTGCCAAAGGCACTGACAGACAAGGGGGAGGATGTTAGCTACACTGGAAAGGTTTCAGTAATACAGTCTGTAGTCAAGCTGAACCAGTCACAGCAGAAAGGCAGATACATTTACATGTTTATGGCCAACTATTATAAATCACAATCAGGCAGCTTACAGTGCAGAGAAGCAGACACATGCGGCTCTATCAGTTCCCCTTTTTATTTATGTTCCTTTTTTCTTAAATGTTCCCCACCTCCCCTCCTTTGTAATCACATCGATGGTGTTGGGTTAGGACCATGCAGTGTGGGGTCCTCTCAGACCCACAGCAGAGGGCTGAGAACTGACCCCAGATCCTGAGGAGGGAGCCTGTTTCTTACTGGGTCAGCAGGGAAATGAACTTAACTGGTGTTTGTGGTAAAGTTCGTCATATTTGCTCAATTAAACTGTTTAACTTTAAACAAAACTTAAACAACAGATCACAGTCAGACTGCATTTGTTCATTTAATGTAAAGCTGAATATCAGCGCTAAGTGACTAAAGTTCACTATACTCTCGTTTGTGGAACATATTGAAAATTACACATTTACCTCATTTGCAAATCTCGCTCTGTTTTAAAAGGTTTAGTATATAAGAGGATCTGAAAAGAAGGAATTCCACTATCTCATGTAAAAGTTGATTGGAAGCTGTAGCAGAAAGTAACGTACCTGCAGAATCCACACAGTCGTCCACTGTGAGTGCAGTGAACCTGCTTTTGAGGATCTCCTGAGACTCCTCCAGAAAATCCACGGTGTGAAAGGGAGACTCAATCCGCACACCATCTGAGCCCCCATAACCAAACACCAAAGAGAGAAGCTTCAGTGACTGACCCAGCCCATCTATTGACCTTTACTGCAGGTATTTATAATCTGCTGGTGAACAGAGGACTGACCACGCTGTTTTGCATGGAGCCAGGAGAGCAAATAGCTGCTGGTCTGTTGCAGCAGTACGTTGTTGTCTCCTTCATATGTGCAGTTTGGGTCATTGTCATCACGCAGGTCACCCAGCCGATTCACTGAAATAAAAAAGGAAACACTGACGTATACACACAGTGCTGTGCACAAGTGTTAGGCAGGTGTGAAAAATGCTGCAAACAAAGAAAGCTTTCAGAAGAAATGATGGTTTATTGGCCCCAAATGTATTCTGCAGCAGGACAACGAGCCCAAACACACAGCCGGTCATGGAGAGCTATCTTCAGCGTGAAGAAGAACAAGAAGTACTGGATGGTCCGGCCCCCACAGAGCCCTGATCTCAACATAGAGTGTGTGTGGGATTACAGACAGAAGGATGTGAGGACGCCGACATCCACAGCAGACCTGTGCTTAGTTCTCTGAGATGTTTGG
This sequence comes from Haplochromis burtoni, assembly GCF_018398535.1. Lineage (NCBI taxonomy): Eukaryota > Metazoa > Chordata > Actinopteri > Cichliformes > Cichlidae > Haplochromis > Haplochromis burtoni. The sequence continues at coordinate 136,758 of NW_024582899.1, read as the reverse complement.
AACAACCTACCAGCAGAGTTCCTTTAAAAACTGTGTGTGGACATAGAAGAAGGCAAAGGATGGTCCCACCAAAGATTGATGTGATTTAGCTCTCTCTCGATACCTACTGCAACCATTACGATCTACACCACAGCAGCAGTGATCAGTGAGATGCTTGGCTACAAGCTCAACAGTCACACAGAGCAGTGCCCTCCATAGAGAAGGAGACTAGAGGCTAAGCTCAAGGTAGCACAGAGGGAAGTTAGCCAACTATCAGAACTGCAGAAAGGTGCAACAAAGAAGGTGCCTAACAAGTACAGCAAGCTGTCCATTCCCGAGTTCTTGGAAACTGCCAAGCAACGACTCACAGCCTTGACCAGCCAAGGAGGTTCACCAGAGAGACAGAAGGCAGGAGAATGAACCAGCCGTTCTCTACAGAACCATCCGAGGTGTTCTCTGAGTGACACGAGAACAATGTTGCTACAAAAATGGTGAGAAAAAGCCAATTAACAGTGGAAGAGAGACAGACCATCATGACACTTAAAAATATAGGTCTTTCCTCCAGAAATATTTCAAAGAAAGTCAGTGAATCGATTCCTTCACCATCAAAGGCACTCAGGAACTGTGACAGGAAGAGGTCTGGCAGACACAGCTGAATCAGAGGACAAGTTTCTGAGAGTTAACAGCTGTGTGATGGCGGCTCACAGATCAACAGCTTCAAGCGTAATAGCGGTCGTAGTGAGCAAGTCTCAGCTTCAGCTGTGAAGAGAAGACTTCGAGCTGCAGGTTTGACAGGACGAGCTGCAGAAAGAAAGCCAGACGTCAGACTGAGGCTCGTCTGGGCCATGAAATGCTACCATTGGACTACTGAAGACTGGAAGAAGGTGTTATGGACTGATGGATCAACATTTGAAGTCTTCGGTTCGTCACACAGGATCTTTGTACACCGTCGAGCAGGTGAAAGCTCCACAGTGTGTGGCATCAACTGTCAAACATGGAGGAGGAAGTGCGATGGTCTGGTGCAGTTTGCTGATCGGGTCGGTGACGCGTACAGAGAGAGAGGCTCCCTGAACCAAACTTTAACTTTACTGGCAACCAATGAAGAGAAGCTAAAACTGGAGCGATGTGTGACCTCCTGTTTGTGCCAGTTAAGTCTTGCTGCAGCATTCTGCACAGTCTAAAGAAACAAGCAAAGAGACTTTTACAATAATCCCAACAGGACGAAATAAAAGCATGAAGAATCATCTCAAGTTCTCAAGATCCTTAGATCAGGGGTCTCAAACTCCAGGCCTCGAGGGCTGGTGTCCTGCAGGTTTTAGATCTCACCCTGGGTCAACACACCTGAATCAGATGATTAGTTCATTATCAGGCCTCTGGAGAACTTCAAGAAATCTTGAGGAGGCCATTTAACCATTTAAATCAGCTGTGTTGGATCAAGGACAACTTAAACCTGCAGGACAACTTAAACCTGCAAGGACAACTTAAACCTGCAGGACACCGGCCCTCCAGGCCTGGAGTTGGACACTCCTGCTTTAGATGATAAAAACGGCTCTGAACCAGCCGTTTGGAGTGATGCTCTGTTGAACTGTTGAATATGACACTGAGGTTTCTGAGGTCCGATTCAACAGAAGAGTCTAAGAAACTGATATGCTGTCTAATACTGAAATCATGTGATTGGGAGCAATAATCAAATTATTAATATTTTCATTCATCCAAAGACAAACATTTAAACATAGGATAGATTTTTCCAGAGGTGCCACTTTGTCTAAAATAGTTACACTGACTGCTGAAGGATGAAACCTTTGAGTCCACATCACTAAGTTTAAATCAGCATCAAACACGGCAGAGAACCTTTCAGCAGCATCCTGGTTTATAATTCATCTTGGAATAAAATGACAAAATAAAAAATATGCAGCTGTGGTCACTCACATGGAAACCCTCCACACAAACAGCAATTATAGTTAAATCCAAGGAGAGAACAAGGACCAGTGTGTGTCCTTTATATGACTGGGACCAGAAACACGCTGCCTAAAGTGAAAAGATTCTGGATTTTTGGATTTTGGCCTCCCTTTTATGGCACTGGTTTGGTCAGGATGCACTGTGCGTTATCTTCTCTAATCTTTTTTGAGAGGGCTTTGCAGATTATTGTAAGCTCAACATTAATATATTGGACAATAGCTGACATGCAGACTTGGATCAAACCAATGTTCTGATTAGTAGATGACCTGCCCGTCCTCCTGAGAGACAGCCAGCCCTAAGTGAGCATGTGCAGGAGTGACATTGAGACAGAGAGAGACTGACTGGCCAAGTATCCGTGTCCACCACAGGCCTCCCGGCACTCCTGGATGCCTCTTTGAGCAGTCCATGATCCCAGTGGTTTGCTGGAGCAACCAATTGCATGGATCTCTCTGCCCATCCCTGCCTGAGAAACACATATATATTCAACTTTACTTCATAAAAACTAAAAACACTCTACATACACACATGCTGCATGCTTACTCACTGTGTCACTGTTGTCTTTCAACATCTGTCCAATCTGAAACTCAACAAAGTTCATCAAGATGGATTTGGTGAAGTTTTCAAGAGCATAGGCTGCCGCCAAGTACGGAATCAGACGCCATTGCTGGGAAAACACACAATAAGAACATGGAATTTAATAACAGCAGCCACACTCACTCACTTACTTACTGTTGCTGTTCAATATTAAAAAACATGATTCCCACAATACACTGATGGACTCAGGAAACTAAGAAAACAAACCTTATTTACTCTGCACTGTGTCAGCATACAGATCATTACATAAATCGTTACTGTGTCTGAATCCTTCTTATGAGAGGATTTATAATTTCTGGATATTCAGTAGTTGAACTGCTTTCACATCTTCATTAACAGCAGTGTGACGGTGTGTCCCCGAGGAAAGATTCAAAGCTTCCAGTCCAGATTTTATAATTCATCCAACTGCAGTCGTTTGTTTTATTGTTACTTGGCATCCATTTCCATAATGCATAAGATATTTTAATGATTCAATTATACTTTAATTCCAATAATAAAAGCCGCACACAATAGTGATGTGACTGCCACAAACAGTAACTTTAAATCTAAACAGAAACTCACCACAGCTCAGACCTAACGCTGAAAATAAGAATGAATAAAACAGCTCTGACAGTGGTTAATATTAATCTATGGATGGCTCCTAAGCAATGATTATTTAGTAAAACCGACCACGTTTTAGTCGCTTCAGCAAGGCAAGCTGGTCTGATGGGCTCTAACAGTAACTGTCAGCAGTCCTTCAATCACAGTGCTCACATGCATAATGTGCACAGCTTCCTCATTCTGATAAAACCAGGGATGCAAAACTCAACCTAAGGTCCTGTTAAAGGTTTTCACACCACTGTTATGTTGGAGCAGTGGTGTGCATGTGCAAACCTTTAACATTTCAATCCGAGCTCCTCTCAGTCGGCACTAAATCAACATGAACCAACAGCTTCTCTGTTACTATCAATAACTCTTCGTTTCTTCCTCTGTGAAAAGCTTGGGTGTCATCCTCGACAGAGCTCTTTCAATTCACACATTAATAATGTTAGTCGGTCTGATTACTTTCAATTGCGCAACATTAATCGTCTCCGTCCTTTTCTCCGCCCACGTGGCTGCCATTCTTGTCCACAGCCTTGTTACTTCCTGGACTGATTATTGTAATTCACTTCTTTTTGGTCTTACTCAAAAATCCATCCACAAGCTCCAGAACTCTGCTGCCCGTATCATCACCAGGACCCCTTCTATCCACCACATCACTCCTGTCCTGCAGCTTCATTGGCTCCCGGTCAAATATCGCATCAATTTCAAAATACTCTTGTACACATTTAAGGCTATTCATCATCTCTCTCCTCCATATCTCTCTGATCTGGTTAAGATCACCGCCCCATCTCGTTGTCTCAGATCTACTTCTTCCCTTTCACTCTCCGTCCCCTCCCCCCGTCTTGCCACCATGGGGAGCAGGGCTTTCAGCTGCTCTGCTCCACGACTCTGGAATTCCCGACCTCCTGATTTAAGAAACATCTCTTCCTTCTCTCTCTTTAAGTCCCAACTCAAAACTCACTTGTTCAAAATAGCTTATCCCACATAACCTCCCACTCTGCTCTTTTATTAGTTTATGTCTTATGCTTTTGTGTTGCTTTTTATTCTACTGTGACCTTGAGTGTTCTGAAAGGCGCTTTCAAATAAAATGTTTTATCATCATCATCATATCATTATCATTATTATATTATTGTTATTATTAAACTAACCTGGGGATTATAGATTACATAGTATTAGTACACTCTGGTGTTATCTTTCACATTTTGTGCGGCTAGCTTAGTGCAGGCAGCACCAATGAATCAGCTGCTAAGAGATGAGGCAGGAAGTCTAACTGAAGGCAGGAAGGTCTGATCCCCAAGGATCCTGAGAAGGAACTGGACCCGTCCATCTGCTGGCCAATAACCTGCCTCAGTAACACACGGGGCCTCCTGTCCAGCATCAGAGGGGCAAACATGAGCAGGCAGCTCGCTTACTAACATGCTGTCTATCTGCTGATTCCAGGTCTTTCTGCAGCTCTCCACAAGTAGTCACTGACTCTTGGACAACTCTTCTCATATTTCATTTCACCCCTCTGTCTGAAGTCTTGCACCTGGTCGTGGACGGTTTATGTGCTCACTCGAGCCTTCAGCAGTTTGGAAATTCTCGATGACATCAGTACGTTTCCCAACAATAAGGTTGCAAAGGTGTTGAGAAAGCTCCCTGGGGTTAAACATCGAGAGGTTTCCTGTGTGACACCTGCTTATGAATGAATCAGCTGGTATTAATGTTGATATCGTGGCAGTGCTGTCTTCTAATTACTGACAGGCGGCAGCTGTCAGGCTCAGTGTCCTAACTTTCCATGCATTTGGCACCTCACTTCCTAACGTGTTCAACACCTTTCCCCCGTTTCACATGTCATTTTACACGTAGCTTAATTCATAGACATTTATGGTTTGATTTTTTTGAGTAAATTGAATATGTTGTTCCCAACATCTAGTGAAAATGTCAAAAACACCTTTACAAATGTATTTAGTTAGAAAACTGGGTGAAACTTATTTTACCCACCAAACGTTACCTGTACCTGATGTTATTACCTGTAACTGGTACTCTAAAACAGGGATTTCCTCTGTGTCTGTGGGTCCAAACTGTCTCCTGGCAGCTGAGAAGCGGATAGCCACTGTCAAAGCTAACTTCAGGTTGATAAGAGCCATCCTGGTGATATACACTCTGCCCCCTGATAAGGCACCAAGAGATGCCCCAAAACGCTTTTTAGGGTCCTGGAAGAGACAAAAGAGACACTGATGAGGACTGATTAAAAACACAGCAAAGACATTATTATTAGTCATTTATAAAATGGCCGTGTGGTCCTTCACAGGATTGCTGAATTGTGTTTCTGAATATGAAAACATAAAATGATTATTTAACTGCACTGCTAATGTTCTTACACAAAATCAAAACTTAAATGTGAATTCATTCATTTCTCGATCCCACAGTTCCAGCAACTACATGCCATTCAAATGCTGGGCAGGCACAGAGTACTGACAGAAATATACACACATGCCTGAATATTTATGCCAGTAATATGTGCTGCTCTGTTCTAAACATTTCATTTGATTATTAAGGTCAGTGAAACCCTGCTGTAGGAGACGGCCTGAAGCTTCGAATTGAATCGACCTTTAAGCACCGTGTCACAGTCTGCTGATGGCAGAATTATTACAGCCTGATTACAGAAATCAGGCAGGGTAGGATGTTGGCTTTGTTAGGGATCTGTTAAAGATCTTTGTGAAGGCGCCCATAAGCTGGTCAGCACATGCCTTGAGTACAAAAACCATCAGAGGCAGCAGCCTTCACTGGGTTCACTGCACTGGGCACTGGGTCTAATGTGTTTTTCCTCTGTTGGCACATTCTACGTACTGTGAGTCCGTCTTTAACCATGCTTTGTTAGAATCACCAGCACTGATGAAAGCCCCGTCCACATGTATCTGCATGTATTTGGTGATGATACTGTGCACCTGGCATTAGCCATGCTAACGTAACCCAACCGCTGCAGGAGCCCTCCTATACCCTGCACCCTGCACTGCGTGGTGTTGGATGAGGGTGCACAGCAGAGACGAGTCGGACACAAGTGTTCGATTTGTGGCTGGACTGCACAGTTTATTCAGACTAGGGTCGGGCGATATGTAATTTTCCAACCAACACCCGTCAGTCCAACAATCGCCCATGGGCGATATATTTGCACATGCGCAGACTTTTTGATGGGCGGGGCAATGTAATTATGCGCAGACGGATTTGCACATTTACAACACAGAAGAAGTCAAACATGGACGAACTAGTTTCCAAAAACAAAAAACCTCGCTGTCAGCGTTAACGCGGCTTAAACGCAGTCATCACGATTAAACATGTTAACGCGTTCGACACATCTGGAGCGCAGAACGAACAAACTTTGGACAAACTGCTTGAAATGCGTTGACAGAGACATTTCAGGGATTGAGACTCAGTCTGCGCTCCAGATGGGTTAATTGTTAATCGCGTTAGTCATGATGACGGCGCATTAACGGTGACTGCACAAAAAAATTTAAAGTCACCAATTTGGGGTTAAACAGGTAAACCTGAGGATGTAACCAAAGCAGTGTGCCACTTGTGCAGACGTATAGTCCGAGCAAAGTACTCAGACACGACTAACTTGCATGAGCATGCACGTGTCCACCATCCGGCTGAGCATGCTAGGCTACCAGCAGCTTCTGCAGCTCCATCGACGAGCATTTGGGCGCTCTCTGAGGAGGGGCATGTGTTCGCAGATGAAAGATTTTATTTTTTCTGTTGACTGCTTCTATTAGCTCCATCATTATTAGCAAACTTACTCATGAGCAAATAAAGAAAGAAATCGCCCTTGTAAAAACTAGTCAATATATTCGTCCAATCGCCTGACCCTAATTCAGACACCCTGGCATACAACAAACCAATTCTCCCGCTGGCACCAATCACAATGTTTGCTTAAACATTAAAATTTGCTAAAGATAAACAAAAATAATGCCAAATTTAAAAATCCCATGAGGGGCACCACTAGTGGTGCTTATCTCACGAAGCCGTCACAGTGAACACAGAACCAAGAACTTCAACCACGGTGTCCTTTGCAGGACAGATGCCAGAAATTGCTTAAATCTACATGGTACATGCATCTCAATATGTGATTGAACTACCCTACATCCACCTTTAGTTGATGGTGTCCTAGGCATCAAACAAAACAATACAACAAAACCCACCCACTGAACAGTGACCACATGGCAGTCACAATATGTGTGACTAATGACTGATGGTGTTCAATCAAGTGTAATGAGAAAATGTGTATGTGAACCACAGGTGGGTATACTTAGTGTGCTATGTACTAGAGATGGCACGATACCACCGATACCGATATCATAAATTTAGATATCTGCTGATACCGATATGAATCCGATAGTGTTTTTTAATAAATAAAACAGTTTTTAATATCTTGCTGCATTTTGCATAAGTTCATACTCAAGTTTAAATAAACAACAACACTAAAGCTACTCTGTTATGTTGTGGAAATATTAAACAAACTAACTAATAGGGTTGCAAACTTCCTGCAAAAAAGAAAAAAAAGAAAAACCCCGCCTCGTGATGCTTAATCAATGTAATCAACCTTAATTTAATGCACTTGTAAAAAAAAATGCACAGAAATCAATTATTTTTCTATAATAATTAAATAGATTCAACATCTTTCTTCAACAGAACTGCAAACTGCACAGTCAAGTATTTCTTTGTGCCCCCTTTTCCCTGTTAATGCCCTACCTGCCCCCCTGGCAAATCCAGTAATTTAGGTCAGTATCGTGCCGATACCGATACGTAATATCGGATCGGTCCATCTCTACTATACCACGATGGCGGCACACACAGTTGGAGCAGCTTACGGCTCTCCGTCTCAGTTCTGCTTTCAAAATTTGCTGCACCCGCCAGAGCCTCTGATAAGTGGCCTGACAATAGGTTGGAGATGGTCCAGGATGAGTCTTTCCAGGGTCTTCATGACGTAAGAAGTCAGTACCACAGGTCTGTAATCCTGGGGGTCTCCGGGACGCGGCGTCTTTGGTACAGGATTGAAGCACGATGTTTTCCGCAGCAGTGGGACCCTCAGATTCAGACTCATCTTGAACAGTTTATGAAAGACTCCACAAAGCTGGGGGGGCACAGGGCTTGTGGACGTCGGGACTCACCCCGTCTGGTCCAGCAGACATGCCACTCCACACCTCTCTCATGCTGCTGGAGTTTCCACTCCACCTTTCTTCTGTAATTGTTCTTAGCCTCTCTGATCTTGCCCTTAAGAACACCTGAACCATTCTCACCTCCTCTCTATTGCCTGCTCACCCATGGCTTGTTTTTTGGGTAACAATGGACCGTCCGAGCTGGGACAATGGACTTGAAAAGGTTGTGTTGATACACTCAGTAAGCTCATTGATGTCCTCACCATGAATTTCACAGAGTCTCTCCCAGCCTATCGCCTCAAAACAGCCCTGTAGTTCTGCTAAGCCCTCCTTCATCCACCTCCTCATACTTCTAGTGGTCACAGGCTTGCCTTTCACACAATAGGCACAAAGCGGGGAGCGAGATGAATCAGGTGTTGGCTGTGGGGTTAGGCGAGGGAGGAACATAAAGAGCCCCCAACTTTCTCCAAAAGTTGATTCTGTTCATCTGTTCGTAGCGTTTTGTGGGAGAAACGTTTCGTCTCTCATCCAGGTGACTGCTTCAGTCTCAGCTGACTGCAGGTTTCCAATCTTATAAACAGTACATTTGCATAATGACTGAAACCAGCCCACTGAAGGAACAACATTACATGTGGGGGGACTCCCAGCAGCTTTCAACCGCCGGTTGTCAGAAATGCCGCTTTCAGCCAGCTAAGTGACTGTATCTCTACATTTACTGTTGATAAGTTTTTAACCGCTTATAATTTCAATAACTTATAAATAATTAGTTCTTTAAAGAAAGAGCATCTCTGAAATAAACCCATTGTTCTCTAGAATATGGTTAAAGGTTATATCTAAAAAAGCTAAGGCACAGGAAATCAGGCTGTTGAGTTTGAAGTGCCTTCTTTGGCTGCCACTGGAAATCTGACCTTAAATGGTGTCACGTAGCGACCATCAGGAGTCAGATCTCCGGTCTTATTCAGCAGGTTCTCGCGTGGGATTCTCACATTGTGGAACATCGCAAACCTGTTGTGAGAGAAATAAATGTTACAGAAAAGAATTGTTACACATCAAAGAGCGAGCCATTCAGTGGATCCTAATGTTTCTTTGTTTTTGGTGTGCAGGCAGGTCAGGCAGATATTTATTGTTGTTATCATCATCATCATCATCATCTTTTTTTTCTAATTTTTAGTCTTATGGCACCAACACATTTAACAGAAAACAAAAGTTGGGACGGAGGCAACAAAGGACTGTAAAATGAGGTGGTACATTTTCTCAGAAAGTAAAGATGGGCAGAGGTGGAACCATTTCTGAACACTGCTAAAATAAAATGGTGAATTTTATGAATATCACCATCTACAGTACAAAGTGTTAACAAAAGATTCTGGAGCAGTTTTCTTTTGTTAACACTACATTAACAATCCAATATTGGATGACCATCATCTTTAGGCCACAGGTGGCACCGGATTACATTCTATTATTTACAATATAGCGCAGGGCACTGAATTGGGTGATTCCCACAAAGCTGTGGTTAGTAAGTCAGGTCATATTCTCCAAAACCAGAGACCTCCAGGAATAAATGGGTTTTTTCAAAATTCTCATCACCAGTATGTGTCTGGATCAATTTTATGTTTTTCGTTAATGTCATAAAAATCCTTATCATATAAAACAGATATAATTCTGCCAAGCTATGTAAAAATCTCTATATTTATGCCTAATATTAATATATATGGTATTTAACCAAAGAAAATATTTGAATTTATTGAAAATTACTGTGTCCACGCTAAATGTTTCTCATCACCTGCTCAATAAAAAGTACCGTGTCCCTTTAAACTGACCAGCAGTCCCACAATGCATCTCTTCAATAAAATCCAAAATGGACATGTGGTCAGTTGTTCCCTCTTCTCTTACTTTGTGATGTTTTTGTAACGTTACTGACTCTTCTGTCGTTATCATTACCGATATGAGATTATTCTCAATACTTTTTTAAAGGACAACATGCTATGGAGCGTCTGATGGTCTTCTAATCCTGGGTGGGGTACTGTGGATCCAATCCGAAGTAAAGTCCGGGTTCAGACTGAGGCCAACGTCTATCAGTTCCTGATGACTTAAAGTAATTAGTGCGTTGCAGAAGGACACAATCTTAAAGTCTTACTCTTTACTGGAAGCATTAAATTACTTTGGTCAGAAGCACATGGATGGTTTATTATCCCCTATGTGCTGATGCTTAGTTGTATCTGTGGATAGGCTTTGCTGGTTATTACAAGGTCTGGACAAACACACAAACATGATTGGACTTTTGCCCTCAGAGCTCTCTGATCCGTCCCTTCCTGGGAGGCGCTCTCACCTGATATTGGCTCTCTGCAGTAGAGTATCACTTACTGTTCCTTTTACAACACTAGTGGTATTTTTGTGAACCTTATCTATGTAGCCAGTTTAATTAATAACTCATAACATCTTATTTTATAAGTCTAATCTTCATGTGTTTTATCTTGTTCGATCACCTGCTTTTTTCACAGTATTCATTCACGTTGTCTGTAGGGATTCACCAGCTTAGCTTAGCTCGTAGCCAACTCACTAGCAGCACCTCCACCTGTCCCTTCTGCACTTTCCTGCTCAGTGCTCCAAATGTTTAGTTATGCACAGCTACTTTCAATACCACTGATATTTAGACTCTTTGTCCAATTGATCATCGAATTAACTTCAACAATTACTTTCACTAAACCAAGGGTTCAGTTGAAGAGTTGAGGTCATTCAGCCATTTAAATCAGCTGTGTTGGATCAAGGACATCTAAAACCAAAAAAGACCTGGATGACCTCTGCTTCCACATTCAGATAAAACTGAGAAATCGAGGAGGATGAGGATGATGATGATGATGATTTATTTTTCACTTGCAGTTGCCTGCAGCGAAATTAGACCTCTTCCAGCCATACATACATTACACAAACGTCACATCGGTGAGACAGGTCAGAACAGGTAGCATAAAGAAAAACAATGAAATGTCCCCTCTTCTTTTTGCGTTATCAATTGCTCCATTGGTGATTAAGCTGCGAGCTGACAGTTGCATTAAGGGCATCATCAGAGCTGACCAGGAGCACAAAATATCCTCATATGCTGACGACCTCCTGCTGCATATGTCAGAGCCTTTATCTTCTCTTCCCCGTGCTCTCGCCATTTTTGAATGTTTTGGCAAACTTTCAGGTTACAAGTTGAACCTGCATAAAAGTGAACTTCTCTGTGTCAACTCTGTAGCCAGGAAGGTTTCATTTTCAAATTTCCAATTTAAAGTTAAATCAGAGTATGTGACCTATCGGGGGTTAAGGTTACCCACTCATACAAAGGTCTTTATGAAAGAAACTTTGTCGCGCTGCTTGAGAATACGCAGACAGATCTTCAGAGATGGACCAGTTTACCACTGCCATTAACTGGCTGCATCAGTTCTACCAAAATGAACATACGACCCAAGTTCCTTTACTTATTTCAATGTAACCCATGCTACTTAACACTAAGCATATCTCTGCATTTATTTGGAATGGCAAAAGTCCACGAACTCGTAAAGATTTCATGCAGAGGACTAGGCCAAACTTTCAGTCTTATTATTGGGCAGCAAATATTTGAAATATGCTGCACTGGATGAGTAGTTTCACTACAGAGACTCCAGCTTGGCTCCAAATTGAGTCATTGAGTCAAACGTGCCTATGAGCTTTGTTGAGTGCAGCTCTCCCATTAGAACTGTACGACTATAAACGTAACCCTTTGCTGTATGACTCGCTCAGAATCTGGGTGCAAAGGTTTGGGTTACACTTAATGTCAATTAAAGCACCGATCAGCTCAAATCATATGTTCCCTCCATGATGGACTCTGCCTTTAAAATACGGGAAAGTAATGGCCTTAGAAATATCAAAGACCTTTGTGTAGATGGGATTGTTGCCTCGTTCACGCAGCTCCTGAAGCAGTTTAATGTTCCTCTGGAGCATTTTTTACGCTATTTACAAATTCTCCACTTTGTAAAAAGTCGATTTCCTTTATTTCTGGAAATACCTGAGGAAACGTCTTTGGATAAAATTATTAATATAAACATTCATAATACCGCCCACCCCTAAGACACAGTCATACAGTCTACATGTGTGGTTAAAAGGATTCATGAAGATAACTGTAATGTTCTTTCAGGACTCTGAAACACTGTGTACCACTCCAGCAGACCAACAACTCTACCTGGTGACTGCAATAGCCAGTGAGAACATATTTCCACAACATCAAGGGCATCATGTCTTTATTTGCTTGTTTTCCATCTTATTTTACAAATGCAGCATGTGCAGTCACCTACCCATTATCCAGTCCGTTCTGACCCAGCTTCTTCCCCATGTCTCCGACCAGCACACCAGGCAAAGCCAGCAGGGTCTTGGGATCTCTCAGCTGGAGCAGAGTGAATACAGCTAAACTGGCTGTGTCAAATAATACACAAATCTACACAAACATCTGAAAATAACACAGTATAAGATACCTGCAGTATGACAACTCTGCTGATCATACATGATTTCTAACGCTTTTAGAAATCGTGGTGTTCAAGTCTTTTCAGACAGTTATCATTTTTAAGAAATAATGAAAATAACACACCATTTTGCTTTTATTTAAAATAAATAGTCTTTTGTATGCATCTTCCTTTTTGTAAGGGCCGTGCTGCCCACGTTGTAGGTTATGCACAGCGCACAAGTGAGCGATAGCAGAGTCCAGGCAGGGTAGGTTGACATGAGGATTTGTGACAGAAGAATAGCATTAAGAGTGAAAAGGAAAGGTTTATCTGGTGGACGTGAGACCTGCTGACAGGATGACAAGCTGGAGGTGGCAGAGTGGAAGATACTAAGGCTTCTTTATTGAGAGTGAAGAGAATAGACCAAATTAGAAATGACATAAATTAGAGAGACAGCACAGGTCAAGCATTCTGGAGACAAAATTAGACAGACATGCAAGCAACAGGAAAAGAGGAACCACAGAAAAGATTTACATGTCCTCCAGTAAGGGAAGACGTGTAGAGGGCTGCTGTAACGAGAGGATGCTTGGGACGGGGTGAGACGGAGGCAGATATCTGCTGTGGTGCAGCTGAAAAAAAGTTACTTGAGGGACGCCATCTGAGCTTGAACAATGATCAGGTACTAGAGATGAGCAGAGCGAGGCGCGTACGGAGGTTTCAAAACAATCTGAATCCCATCTCCACAGTGACACCTGCTGGCCAATGTGGCTATTGCAACCCTGTGAAACCGTAACACAGACAAGTCCAGCACAATTCCTAACAAAGCTACTTATTGCACCAGACTGTCAATAATGGTGACCAGCACACACTTTGGGGAAATCCCCGCACAAACAAGGCAAGAAAATGAACAGGGATGGGAATTGAGAAAAGCAGTTCCCAGTAGTCCAATTCCTTGGACTTGTTAGTCTGCCTATCGATCCAGTTCTAGCACTCGCACTACAATCAGCTGATTTCAGTCTGCGGGTCAGAGGAGGAAAACAGCGACACAGTCTAGAGCGTGGATATGGACGTTTACATTTATTGCACAAAAGGATGAGATAAACGGTAAAGTGGGACAGAAACAACCGCAGAATGTTCCTCACACAACTTTGATTCTTTGCAAGCATCTGCCAATAGAGCATGCTAATGCTAAGCTAGCTAAGAACACAGAGTGAAAGCTGAATGAGTGCCGAGCCCAGCAGCCATCTTTTCTTTTTGCAGTCAGCTTTGAATTCTACTAAGACAAAGACCTTAGAGATGGAAGATTTGTGCTGGCGTGTGGAGTTGTAGCCTCGTTGTTATTTTTATTGTTAGCTTTTTTACAGAGCAACTTGCAACTAATGTAACAAGTAGTATAATAAATATCCTTTTCCCAGGAGTAATTAAGTATCATACTGCATTACTTTTAAGTGTTCTGTGAAACGTGTAATCACAACAAAGAAGGTAAACACCTCAACAACCGTGGACACACATCTGACCCACAGCATGGAATTAATCTGCATGACTGTCATTTCTGTCCTGCTGCTTAGCAACGGCGGTGACTCTCAAAACAAAGTGAACAAGAACCCAGTGAGACTCGATAAGAGGACAGATAAGGTATCAAACTGATATTGATAATGGAATCAGAATCACTACATTCTTATCAATTCCCATCACCAGTAATGAACAGAGTGCTTCAGCAAAATCCTCCCTCTGTTAACATTTGTGTTGCTCACAATAACTCAATAAAATAAAACATAAATGATAATATTAAGTATAACCACAGGTTTTTTGTTAGCTTGCTCACAGCCCTCAGAACTTTCTAGGAGCTCATGTCATCAGGTTTCCTCTACACACTGTCAAGTAAAGCAAGTAGCTGGCATGTGTTAACTTTTATTTTTAATTAATTTAAAATTATATTTAAATGAAAAAATGTAATTTGTTTCCTTCTTCAGAAAAACAAACATTTGTTTACAGGGTCTAATTCAGATCAAGTGTAACAGTCCATTTCATGCACGTCCATCAGCTAAATCATCCTCTGCTGAAGCGCACCGAAATCTAGTTCGCTCTGAGTCACGTGACCTGGATGATTTGAACCACACTGAAACATCAGCACCTCAGAAGCTCGACACAGTGTCAAAACAGCAGTAGTGAGCTTCACATCAGTTACTAGAAACTTAGCTGTGAGGTCTCCTATGGCTCTGAACACTGTTGGAGTGGATGGTCTTATTTCAATAGCTACCTGACAACACAAAAGCTCTTGGACTTGCTGATAGTTGCCTTGTACCTTGTGATGCAAGCAGCCATTTCTTTAAAGATATTCAAATTCACCAGAACTCACCGGGACAACAAAAGAGTGCAGTCCGTGGCACACCTGATCAGGTGTGTAGAGCTGAGCATACACCACAGCATGGGTAGCAGTCTTTCCCAGGTTCCCCACCCAGAACTTTGCAGCCTCAAAGTCCGGAGAGTTGATCACGAACTCCTACAGAAGAGAAACAGAAATCAGTTCAAGTGAGGAGAAATTAAAATTCCTCCATGTGACCCTCAATTAGTCAAATGAAAAGTCAGCTATTAGAGACACACTGTATGACCTAAGGGGTGCGCTCTCAAATGCCCTCATAATTTTAAATTAAAATTTTATTTGATTTCATTATTTTATGACATGATCGCATGAAACGGCCAAAAGTCGACAGTTAAAATTAAGCTCACAACTTTAACAAACTTATATAAAAGTCTTAAAATGTAATGTGGTTGGTTGGAAGTGGAAGAGAAAGCTTAGCAACTTCTAGATAAGAGCCCAGATGAAGCATTTCTGGAGGGTGTAGCTGTAAAAGGGAGTTTTTCCTTCCCACTGTTGCCAGAGCGCTTGCTCAT
>NW_024582899.1:119103-121140 GCF_018398535.1 Haplochromis burtoni | reverse complement strand
ATTTCATTATTTTATGACATGATCGCATGAAACGGCCAAAAGTCGACAGTTAAAATTAAGCTCACAACTTTAACAAACTTATATAAAAGTCTTAAAATGTAATGTGGTTGGTTGGAAGTGGAAGAGAAAGCTTAGCAACTTCTAGATAAGAGCCCAGATGAAGCATTTCTGGAGGGTGTAGCTGTAAAAGGGAGTTTTTCCTTCCCACTGTTGCCAGAGCGCTTGCTCATTAGGGGTGTCTGATTTTGGGGGTTTCTGTATTATTGTAAGGTCTTTATCTTACAGTATTAAATGCCTTCAGGCGACTGTCGTTGTGATTTGCCACTATATAAGTAAAATTTAATTGAACTGGATCTACAGCGCAGAGCCCCACACCATAACCACAGTGGCACAGTGCAGTCAGACAAATGCCATTTTCCAGGCAACCACCAAACCAAGACTGCTCGATCAGATCAGCAGTAGGAGAAGCAGTATGAGAAAATACCTACCAATCCTGGAGACCGAGCAATACTGGAAGACCATATGGGAGAAGGACGATACTTAACAACAACGCTCAGTGACCACAAGAGCAGACCACAGCAACCTCCTGAACAGGATCCAGTAACCATCACAGTGGCAAACATCCAAGAAAGAGTCTTCAGCATGAACAGCTGGAGAACACCAGGCCCTGATGATCCAAACCCACTGGCTGAAGCAGCAAACTGCACTCCATGAGCACCTGGCAGCACAAATGAACCAGCTGCTATGGAAAAGACATGCTCAGAAGGGCTAACGAAAGGCAAAACAGCAGCTACTGGTAGACAGAGCAGTAAGACCAGACTGACCGACCTGTGCACCGCCTGTATTGACTACAAGAAAGCCTCAATGACTCAATGCTCCACACATGGATCCTGGAATTCTTAGGGATCAAGGGGACCCTCAGAACCTACAGTGGGGATGTGAAGAACAACACTAGAGGCCAACTTCAAGCTAATAGCGCAAGTGGCATCAAGTGCACGATCTACCAAGGAGATGCTCTCCCCCCACTGTTCTTCATAAGCCTGAACCCCCTCGGTGAAGTCATGAAATCTGGCTGTGGATACCTCCTCTACATGGATGACTGTACTCCAAGAGTGAACGAGACATTGATTAACTGATCTATACCACTAGGATCTACAGCAATGACACTGGAATGTCATTCGAACATGAGCAGTGTAGTTGGATGGTAACAAAAACAGGGAATAATCAGCTAGTCAAAGGAGGACAAGCCCGACCTCAGCATGCATGAAGGGTTTCACTCCAAAGCACCCTGAGACTACACGCTAAGGCGAAGTAAGGTTGCCATGGACTACTGTGTGTAAAAAACACTTTTCAAGATGAAACTACAAAGATCCATGAGTACATTAGGAAGATGGCCACATCCGATTATGTGTTTAGTGAATTCCTCAGGCAGCAGAAACCCAAGAAAGATGAAGAGCAAGAAGTGGAACCATCATGGAAGAAGAGGCCCCTGCATGGCATGTACAACCAGCAGACAGAAAGTGGCTGATATCAAAAAACCCCAGGAAGTGGTTCCTGTGGTACTCTGAGCATTTGGTGCAGTAACCCCAAAAATGGGAAGTTGGCTCCAGCAGTTCCCAGGAATGACATCCAAAAGCCATCCAGATAAAGACTGCCTGCAAGGTGGTGTGTGTGTGTGTGTGTGTGTGTGTGTGTGTGTGTGTTCAGAGTGCACTGACCTGAGTAGAGGGGTCATACTTGGCCGTGGTCCTCATGGCTCTGGTGTTACTGCCATGGCTCAACTCAGTCAATGCAAAGCATCCAAAGATCTATAAGCACATATGAAACTCTATCTAAATCTATACAAAGTTTCATGAACACAATAGCAGACAGTGGGCAGTCGACTCCTTCCTTCTCTTACTCAGGATTCGCTGTCTTACCCTCATGTCTTCGGTGTTTTCAACAAATTTCTTATGTCTGCTTGACCCTGAGTTGGCAACAGTTGCTCCAAACATCTGAAACATAAAAGGTTTTGAATCTAACTGAATGACACGATAA
>NW_024582899.1:117236-119083 GCF_018398535.1 Haplochromis burtoni | reverse complement strand
GTCATAAACCTTCTTAACATTGCTCAGAAACACAATCTTAGTTATCTCATATAACATACACTCTGTGTGTCTGTGTGAGGACATTTTACTCAAACACAATTACCCCCAGGCTGAGGAAGAGCTTAGCAACCAAGGCCCAGTCATACATGCCCAGACAGTCGTCGAGGTACATCGCTTTCCAGGGATTGGCCATCGCCTCTTCCTTGGTGACAAAGTTGTACCGAAGCAGCTGCTTCATTCTGTGAATTTTCATATGGAGTTTTACTGTCTTTAGAAAGTACCGACTTACAGAACAGAGGACACGACAGGTGCTACATAACTTCAGCTGTAGTTTACCAGGTAGATACCTCAGAAAGTTCAGCTCTCTCTTTTTCTCTATGGGGACATCTTCACCAGGCTGACGGGCAAACAGAGGGTCGTTCTCCAGTGTCCTGAACACATGTTGCTGTAATGTGGAAAGGACCAGACAGAGTAAGACAAAGTGAAATCCACCTGACAAAATGCTTCATAGTTGATAGCCATGGCTTAATGGAAAAAAATATGAACATTAAAAGAGGTGAAATGTCTCCATGTGATCTTGTTTGCATGACATTCATTGTATAATACAGTTGTTTGTGATATTGACATTTTTCATCCTAAAGTTAAATCTAAGCTGATAGCTGCTTGAGCTTTCATAAATTAAAAGTATTTGTCGCATAATTCTGCAGATGAAAGTTGAGCCCTGCTCTGAAAACTGCCAGCGTTTGAAGAAGAGCTGCAAGAAGCTAAAGTGTTAGCCAAAGAGGACGGCATTACGAGCGGCACAGATGTAGCACATTCAAAGGTTGTTCTTCAGCCTGGAAATGGTAACAAGAACGTACAAGAATCCCACATTCATCTTAACATCAACTTATCCTGTATGTTAAGATTTTATTTTGGACTACTTACTTTAGGAACACTAAGGAATACTTCAAAGAACCTCCTTAATCCCACGGACACATGCTCCATAGAGGAAGCAGAGTCTGGGGACGAGGGGGCGACTCATCCTTCAGGACGGGTGAGGTCACTGAGGCAGTTAAACAAATGCTTAGTGGCAGAGCCCCTCGGGTGGATGAGGTTCACTGAGGTTCTTGAAGGTTCTGGATGTTGTAGAGCTGTCTTGGTTAACACACCTCTCCAACATTGTGTGGAGATACGGGGCGGTACCTGAGGAGACAGTTCCCATTGGCAGGGAGGGAGACCGAAGGGTGTGCTCCAACTATAGGGGGACCGGTTCATAATTTGAATGGAAGAAGCAAAATGTTCCACTTGGGTGGTCTCAGATCTTGTGTGGCTTTTCCCAGATGCCCACTCCGGGTCAGGGACGAGTTGCTGCCCCAAGTAGAAGAGTTTAAGTATCTCAGGGTCTTGTTCACGAGTGATGGGAGCAGGGGATCAACAGACGCAGTGGTGCTGCAGCTGGAGCGATGCGGACCCAGCCCAGGATAAGCAGAGGAAATTGGATAGATGGATGGACTACTCACTTTAACTATTTCATTTTTATATTCATCCACCAGTTGGCACCACTGTTTACTAACGTAGGCAGTAATTTCACACTTTACTGTTTTCTGTAAGTGTGCCTTGCTATTGAAATTAGAAGTGTATGTCACTTTTTATATTGCATAATAGTGAGAGTGTGTGTGTGTGATGTTCAACTTCAAATCTTCCTTCACAGAAGGCCAGACTCTGAATAATGATAAACAGTGAGTAACCTTTCAATGCTTCAAAGATATCTCAGCAGTAAGAATCAAAAGCAACAGCAGGAAGAAGAAACACGAAAAGCTGGAGGAGTACCAAGGGCTCAGAGAAGAGCTCGAGAAGATGTGGAG
>NW_024582899.1:110455-117216 GCF_018398535.1 Haplochromis burtoni | reverse complement strand
TGTCTTTAGAAAGTACCGACTTACAGAACAGAGGACACGACAGGTGCTACATAACTTCAGCTGTAGTTTACCAGGTAGATACCTCAGAAAGTTCAGCTCTCTCTTTTTCTCTATGGGGACATCTTCACCAGGCTGACGGGCAAACAGAGGGTCGTTCTCCAGTGTCCTGAACACATGTTGCTGTAATGTGGAAAGGACCAGACAGAGTAAGACAAAGTGAAATCCATCTGTGTGTTGGTCAATAGCTCAGAAGCAGAATCATGGAGAAGTGTGATGATTTATTCTAAGAGAAGTGAAAACGCAACAGTTAAAGGTGAGGATGTAAATACATCATCCTGTCTATGCTAAGTGAAAATCTCTTGGCTTCTCAGTGGCAAGTTACAACAGTTTAGGCTTAACATATAATTTTAATTACAATGCCACGAGTACAGCCTGTGATGTTACCTTGAATAGATATACATCTTCTCCATCTATAAAGCAGACCATGTCCTTCCAGCTGAAGGAGGCTTTGTTCCTGTAGACATCGAGCGGGCCGCTGGGGAGGTCAGCCACGTCACGGTTCATCATGTTTTAAGGCACGGTGCACTCTGAAGAGATACAAGACAGAAGAAAATGGGACAGTAAATGAACAGAACTAGTCCTAGCACTGGACGCTGTGAAAGCACACTTTAATGTGTGCACTGAAATATTATGCTCAACAGTACTGAATGCTGCAGTGAGGTCGAGCACAGAGATGAGTCCAGAGTCAGAGGCCTTACTAAGACAGGTCCTGTGCTGTGATGAGAGCTGACTGAAGCACAGTATCAGATGTTTCTTTTAAGAAAGTGTACAAGTCAGATTAAATGCATTAATGTACACATTTTGGTGGCCTTGAAGATTCAATAACATAAATGTAATGCTGGGTTCAAAATCGTGCATTAATACCTGATAACTAAACTGCACACGCGCTTGATGTAAAGTATAATTTTAATGACAAGTTTTTTCTTCGTTGGTTTAGTAGGTACAGGTCAGTCACCCACGGGAGGCCTACTGTGGCATTCACTGAGTGTGTATTTGCACACAGTCTGATTGTAGATCTGACCAAAGTCTTTAGCAAAGCTTTTACAGCTAGCACATCAACAAAGACTACTGCACTACAAATAAGCTCTTTCGTGTTGATATCGGACGCACAGACGCACTTTTTTACGGCTCAAGAACATCACCGACGATCAAAGACCAGCGTGACCTTTATACCTTTTTGTAACTTATCAGCTGCCAAACGCGGACCAAAGTTCAAAGCTAACAGCGTCTGGACCCGCTAACGCACGTGAAGGAGTTCCACGGCGTTGTGCTCAGCGTCACCTGCTGTGGGCTGGCAGGTGTGCAAAACTAGAGACGTGACGAAAGGAAATCCTCAAGGTTGATTCTGGTCATCAGGACGTTTTCATTGGGAGAAACGTTTCGTCACGCATCCAGGTAACTCCGTCGGTCTCAGCTGACTGCAGATTCCCCCAACATTATAAAAGTCAAGTCTTCACTTGAATAAGCCTTTAGGTGCATACGTCACGTCACGTCACGTCACGTCACGTCTCACATCTTACCGAACGCTGCGGTTGTCACGCCGGTGTGTTGCTGGCTTCTCTGTCAGTTTCCCAACTGAGCTGTGAGCTACGCGTAAGAAGGTAAGCAGGAAAAATGACGCTTCCTAACAGCGACGACAACACTTCCTCTCTGCATCCTTCAGAATAAAAGTATCCTCTGGCGCAGTGAAAAGTAACATCATTTGTTACATTTTAGGAAATCCATGCGGAATCACGTGATCCCTTATTACTTATTACTAACGCTGATGTTACACTGACGTAACATATGTAAAACTCCAACGGTAAAATATCACTTTATGAGTTGATTATTAGTCGAATCTATTTTATGATGGTGTTTGATAGGTTTGGGTAAACTTGTAATGCAATATTTATTTGTTTTAGAACAAAGGGAAACTGTCTTATACAGCACACCACAAACATACAACATATCGAGAACATTACCCCAAACCCAAACCCTACAAGTCCCCTACCTCCCCGTCTCCACCCCCACCCTCCTTACCAACACATATATGCTTTGCAGCATAGCCACAACATTCCAATGACACCACAGGTTAACGTCATGAATAAGGAGAGAGGTACAATAGGGCAGTGCTTTAAAACAAAAAGAAGAAAATTACATTACCTCGCCTATTGCACATTCCTGAGTAACCTTTTGGTCTGATGGGTAATCTTATTTTGAAAAGTCGTTCTTTGAAGGATATTATTACTTGCTTTGAACGTCACCTGTGCGGTTTTAAATTCAAATCAAATCCATGGATTTAATAACTTGTGAGTTTAAAAAATGATTATTTGTGCGTTCACGAAACCAAACATTATGCATAACTCTTATTGCTCTTTTTTGCATTGTGTATATTTTTTGTAGAGAACTCTTCTAAGTGTTGTCCCAGATTCCAACACAATAATTTACAGTGTGCAGTAAGGTGTGTGTGCAATGTTTTATTGTTCAGCACGTGCCTTGCTTTTTCCAAAATCCTTGTGGTTTTTGCCATATTGTTACATAGTGTTTGACACACACTGCCGGTCAGACGTCTGGACACAGCTTCTCATTTAATGGTTTTTCTGTATTTTCATGAATGTTTCCACTGTAGATTCTCACTGAAGGCATCAAAACTATGAATGAACAAATGGAATTATGTAGTAATTGTAGGTTGTAGGTTGTCAGAATATGAATGTCAGTTAGAAAGCACTGAAAGTATAGATAATAGTATGGGTGAATGTGCCGTGTTGCATTGAGTACTCCAGGAGAGCATCTTCATACATTGTTATTAGGGAATTCAGAGTCTCATTCTTCAGAGGACGAATGTCAGTGTCTGTCTTATAGATTTCTTCATAACACACTGTTAGACTTGTGTGTCTTTAATGCTAAAGAGTGTCTTATCTGTGATTGTCATCTTGACAGTCGAGTGCGGGCAGGTTACAGAAACTTCAGCAGGTCCAAGTTCAATTATCACTCCCTCCAAGAAATACATGACACCAGGATTTTCAAGTTACTGATTAATTTAATTGCTACCTGGCACTTTAACATCACTGTCATCAGATTCACCATCAAACTGTGCAAAATGCATCATATTGTACAAACAAGCATGCATCACATCATACAGACGGCACAAGTTGAACTATAAACGTGTGCCACGCAGAATAAACAAATAAACAAACATACCTTGCTGCACACAACAAAGAGGGAATGAGTCAGTTTGCAGAGCAAAGCTCTTCTTGACTTAGATCTGCGGTCCATGTCCCCTTAAGCATAATTCATTTTTTTGTGGACTGTAAACTCCTCCCACATTTAATGTTGACTCCTGGCAGGAATGGCAGTGCGACACTAAAACAGGCCCCCAGGCAACACAAAATGTAAACATATTTGCATTTTCTCATGTAGTGTTAACACAAATAAATTATAATTCATAAAAATAGGCTTACTTAAAATTGTATTTAAACAAAACACACATGCAATAATGATGTAATAATTATGGCAGTTAAAAATGATGGAGTGGACTCAAGAGCAGACCTTGAGACAATCAAAGTTCAGTGCATTTCCCCCAGTGCTTCAACAGGACATCTACAAAATCGCAGGGGAAATGGGACCCCAGAGGTAAAAGGAGGAAACCCAGGGAAGGTCTGAACAAAGGAAGCAACAAAGAAAGTTCCTTTAAGGCAAAAAGCTAAGGTGCCAAATAATGTCTACCTGGAATGAGTGTCACTCAGGAGCACAGACAACATCAAACGATCACAGAAAGACAGGAAAGATAGAAACTGATGCGGAGAGAAGACAAAAGCTGGCAACATCAGCTCTGGAGAACTGAGGCACCATGAAAGATTAAGTTTAGTTGAACAAGTCTCAGCAAAGGACTACAGCAAGTATGCTTTGAAAGAACCATAGAACATTCACTGAAAGACTGTATTGTTCAAACGAATATATTTCTATAGTTTATCACCGAGAAAAAAAAAGGTCTCCAATTATTCTGTGGGTTTACTGCTCATGTAAAGTTCACAAGGACAAATTCATCATTTGTCAAATAACTCGGAGTTTGTGCTGGATGAACCTTGGTAAAACTGCCCCTCATCCTTTGCTGTTGACTCACCAAATTAATTTCATTTTTATTCTACCAAATTTACAACAGCAGCAGCAACAGAATCACCATCATTTGTTGATGAACAGAATATAGATATATAACCATAAAGATAACAGACTCCGATGGCCCATCTCAGCAGAACGGAGCTCCAGCTGTGAAAGGGATTAGAGCAGGATCCCCCCGAGCCTACATGCTGGTGGTGGAGATGAAGGTGGCTTGAATGGAGCTTGAGTGATGAGAGGTGGAGATGAGGTGGATTGGACAAAATGTGTCTGCAAAAGACAGATGCAGAGTAAGATCTCAAGAACACAGCATGAATGCTGATTGGCCTGGAGAAGGTGATTAGCCTGGACACACAAACAGCTTGACACTGTGAGAAAGTCAATGTGATAAACCTTCGATTCATCCAGCAGCACCTGAGAGCGGACAGATGTAGGCCATAGATCTTTCTAATTGAATTTACACATAAGCTTCATACATATTTGTCATACTTTTGGGGACAAGCCATCCAAAAGGCACTTAGAGCAGCCTTCACGTCACCAGCGGCCTGGATGTCAGTCTTCCAGTGGCATCAGTTTCCTCACTTGACAGCCTCACAAATATGGATAAAATATCACAGTTGCCCCCTAGTGGCTTGCTGCAGTATAGGTATGATTCTTTTAACACTGACAAAGGCTGAGACCCTACAAAGGGTCCCTTTGTAGCAGGGGTCACTAACTCCAGTCCTCGAGGGCCGCTGTCCTGCAACCTTTCCATGTGTCCCTGTTGCAACACACCTGAATAAAATTATTGCCGTAAGTCATTAACTAGAGTATAGAACTTGACAGCATGCTGACGTGGCAGCCTCTAACCCTACTCAAGTAAATTTAAGTGTTAGGAAAAGTGTACTTTTAAAATACTTGCACCATGTTCATTCAGTCATGAGCTGCTGTAACATGAATCAAAGGGCTGAACTGCCACTTCAGCATGCAGAGCACCACTTTCCATCCCTGAGTTGCCGACGTTTTGTCAGAATGGCTTTAAGGCATCTAAACTTTTTCCTTGGCCTCACCAAACTCCTCCCACACCCGAGTTTTTGCTTCAGCCACTGCCTGAGCCGCATTCTGCCAGTACCCATCAGCTACCGCCAAAGTCCTGTAGGCTAACCAAGCCTGATTCAACGCTCTCCTCAGCTTGATGGCTCCCTTCTCTGGTGTCCAACGTCTGGTTCAGGGGTTACCACTGTGACAGGAGCTGAGTGTAGCAGTCTCAGCAATGGAGGTGCTGAATATGGTCCGTTCAGTGTCCCCAGCCTCCATAAAAATACCACCAAAGCTCTTCAGGCCTCTGCCAGGCGTCCCCAGCAGAGGCCTGCTATAGCTTTGGACGTGCCACGTCTGTCCAGCGTCTTCCCTGCCACCCGATCCAACTCACCACCAGGTGGTGATCAGTTGACAGCTCCGCCCCTCTCTTCACCCAAATGTCCACGACATATGACAGCAGATCTGATGATATGAAGCCACCCTTATGTTCAAACATGGTGTTCATTATGGAAAAACTGTAGTTTCCACAGAAGTCCAATAACAGAGTGTGAAAGACGCACGGCAGACACGACCACTCGCTCATGCTTTTCAGCATACTTTTATAAACCACGGTTGCTGTTACACACAACACGGCTACATCTCTGCAGCTCACAATACCAACAACAACCACAACAGTCAGTCAGCACAGACTTTAGGCCGGCGAGGTGTGAGTGCAGATGCTGTTTCTAGTGTAAAGCACTTTGTTTAAATGTGCTATATAAATAAAGTTGTATTGTATGCCGTGCAGGTGAGTCTGCCTCCCCTGCAGACCACGCCCTGCACACAGAGCACTGCTCCAGTTCAGATCAGGTCCCAGGTCTGATCCGATGCTGAGAGGAGGGAGGTTGGGGAGAGAATGGGCTTTGGCCACGACACAGTTATCTCTGCTCCTTGTAGATACACTGAAATAGGAAAGGAGGCAAATCCTTGGAAGCTGTAATCCAGTAGAAAACGCCTTTGAGGTTATCCGCCAACATGGCAACACTGAGCAGACACAGATATAAAACTACTGTGTGAGTCCACAGTGTTCGGGCGATGGCGGCTCCTCTAGCAATTCTTGCTGTAATTTCCAGCTGTGGAGTCCCAGGGCAGAGCTTATGTTCTCTTCCTCATGTAAGGAAACCCCAAATGTTCCTAGACATATTCTTTTATACTCGCCCACATGCACCCTCGTCTCCCTCCTCCCCTCTTTCTCTCTGAAAGTCACAGCTCCTGAGATGACAATCACCCAGTGTCCAGACACATTATCCTCTCTCTCTGACTTTTCACCACTTTAACTACAGCAGAGGTTACTTCATTAAAATCATCTTTAATCATTTTAACATGATTTCTTTTTAGCTCAGTTACACAGGAATGTTTTTCCTCACCTTACTCTGTTTGTCAGTCACAGTAGACTCAACTTATTTTTTAAAATCATGTTAAAAGTCAGGGATTCTTACATCTTACTGTCTTTTACAATCTCTCTCTAACACACACACACACACGCACACACACACACACACACGCACACACACACACACACACACACACAAGGTAATCTGGTAGGT
>NW_024582899.1:90277-110273 GCF_018398535.1 Haplochromis burtoni | reverse complement strand
GTTGCCATAACAATGCCAATTTTCTTACTCATCATATTTATTCTTTATTTCTTAATAATACTTTGATTAGATTTGAGCAGGATTAACTGTTGTCATGATCACATGCAGATAGATGTTAAAGCGCTCTATCACCTGGATACTAAGTCCTGTTGTCTCTCACTCAGATGTAATGAGAGGACTTCTATCCCACCTCACTCAGCATACCTCATGGTCATTGCCCGGACACTTTTTCACTTACCTTTTGTTCTTTGCATATAATTAGCGTCCCTTCCACTCTTCTAAGTTACTCCACTCTTGCTTTTTGTGTCCTGTATAAATAGCATTGTTGTAAATAGCTCTGGGTTAGTGTATCTACTCAGATCCACCCTCTGTGTGTTGGTATACATGCCAGCATACTTTAATAAACACATCACCAGTTAGGTTCTAAGAAGTTTTTGTCCAACGCTGTAGAAATCCCTTTGCAGGTATAAAAATACAATGTTACATCCATCAAACCTTTTTATCTTTGGTATTTTTTGTAGATTTGACTAAAGAAGGGAAAATATGTGTTTTTGTAACAAGCTGCTTATAAGACTGAAAACTAGAAAACACAAACAAAAAGCAGCAAATGACCTTCAGAAAGCTTTTCCGTTTATAGATGTGCTTGATGTTTGTAGCCTTAAAATAAAGCCAGCTAAATTGTGTTTTAATTTAAGCTCCTGTCACCTCACTCTCTAAAGACAGGAAATAACACGACTCCTTCAAATGTGGAACTATGTCTTAACAGATATCAGCTATTCGCTAATCCTCAGAGTATTTAAACACATCTTAAACAGAAAGAGAAAAATAATGTCGAAGAAAACACAGACTCGTTACTTGCCTTTACTTAAAATACAACAAATGAGAAAGGTTTGTTCATGTCATTCTAGAGGTCCCAGGCCTTATCATTCAAGACATGTTTAAGCAAGCAATATAAATGAAGCACAGGGAAGGCTGAGAAGTACATATAGTCAAGATTTGCATCACTGAACACATGAAAAGAAAAGGATTTTTGAATACTACACATTTTTGCATCACAATTGCTAATCTAACTTCTTAAAAATGTATCTTATTTCTATTTTGCATGTAACATTATTAGTTTTCAAGGTTTCTAATGACAACACAGCTGTTAATGTACGGGAGTAAAAGAATAATATTTTCCTCTGAAATGAAAACTTATTGGGTTTCACAAAATGGAATCACACACACATAAAGTAGCTACAACACTAAATGTACGAGTATATTTTGTTATCTCCTGGTTTTATAATAAACCCAAACCTGCATCATAGTTTCAGCACACGTTAAACAATGTTTGTTCTGTTAATCTGTTAGTCTGTTTAGAGAATAAAATATATGATTTCATTTTCATGTGTAACTGCTCTACATGTCTCCTGTCACGTGGTTCACGTTCGAAGGAACAGACTGACAGAGTTTTGACGTTTTACATTATGACGCTGCATCATTGTTTTTGCACATTGAGATGTGTGACAAGAACGTGAGGTTGAGACTGCTTTACATATGATGGGAGCTTAGCTATTATTGCCAAAGACAATTAAAGTGCATGTTGCTTACCCACTAACTTAATGGCATATACAGCAATTCATAAAACATACATTAATATAATACTTTGCCCTATAATGCCTTTGTCTTTGTTTATTTACTTGTATACTAAGTAAACAATCCTCACATCTTTAAGACAAAGTGATATAACTGACCTCAAATTAAATAGGTTATTATAGGTTATTTAACAAACCAGGCAAAGTTTAAATGAATTTTCAAACAAGTCTTGCATTGAAAACAACAACAACAACAACAACAACTGCCGCTCTTTCATAAATTCATTCAGATAACCAGTTCAGCATGAAATTTGGCACTTTTTCCAGCTTTCCTGTTGCACACACGGCTCAGTCATGAGCACGAAATCGCCTGAACATATTCTTTTTGTGTGGTATTTACTGCGTAAATGAGTCTAAGCAAAGAAAAGGCATGAAAACGATGGAAGCCTGTCTGATCTATGACTTAGTCGTTTAATATACTGTCCCCAATTCATATCCTCAGGCTTGAAAGCAGCACAGGTGCTGAAGCCAATCTTAAGCTGATTGAATTGATATTAAAATATTTTGCTCCTATTGTCCGAACAATTAAATATGTCATTTGATTTGTGCTTGCTGGTGATTTGTGCCAGTGTCAGCTGTAAAGTGTCGTAATTCTTAAACTGACAAACGGCTTTTTAAATATCTAATTGTCCAAAAGTAGCAATGAACCACTGGAACATGGACAATGAAAATCCCTTAGGTTGTGTGTATGTTTCTGTAGTTTTCTAACCTCCAAGCACAGGATCCTGCAAATAACTAAATACAAAATCGTGTGTATTGACTGTGCAACCACTGTCTTTTACAGAAGCTAGCATACCGAAGAATCATGGCTGTTTTCTCAACAGCAACCAAATTGTTGTGATTATGTCGATTTAGTTTGTTAATAAGGAAATAAGTTTTAGGTGGAGATCTGCAAACTTTGCCTAACACTACGCAGCTTTTTGTGTTTGCATTGATAAAACTGCTTCGTTTGCATTTCCTATATGTGCAGTTTGAAGTTATGTGTGAGGACCACAAAATGGAAAACATGTTAATGTTATGCCCAAATCTGTACAAGTATCAGTGAATTAACACCCCAAACTTTTGCATTTAAACAAATTGTGAGTTTGAGTGTATAACAAATTTGTTAGACCACCAAATGTCACGTTTATACCAAAGTCTTGGTAATTTTTGTTTTCTGTGTTTCTGTGCTGGTCAGTCCACCAGTATGCACAAGCTGTGTAATCTGAATTATATGTTAAGTGTTAAAATATAATTAATGTTGTTACCCATGGGTTTTCAAATTTACTGATTAACACAAAAACAAAATAATAATAATGATGGTAATAACTGTTATGCACTTTTTTATTTAGTTGCCAAATTACATTTTTTTTCTTGCATTTCTGAACAGAAGTTTTACTGGTTGAATTTTATGATTCATTCATTTTAGACTTTTTAGGAAAGTCCAATGTGCTGGATTAATTTTGGGTGTAAAAATGTTGATTTAGTTTATTATTATGAATAACAATATGAATTTATTTGTAAACAGGTTTCGACAGATTTCTAAATTAATTGTGTTTTGTTCTTATTCTGGCAGGAGGTCTAATAAACTTGTTAACCAACGTAGAGAGGAACATGTTGCAGAGCTGCACAGTTTGCTAATGAATGTGGTCACATTCTCTGCAGTCGCTTTCCAATAAATACACGATTTTTTTCAGAGCCAAACACCTTGTTCATATATATATTTTTTTTATGACAAAAAGTAACTAAGCTTGATCCATTTATTTGCCTAAGCTAGCCCTAGTTGCTATTAAAAGATACATTTAAGCTCATCAAAATGTTTATTTGATTGTGATTAAAATACGTAGCAACTTTTTTAATATATGCTTCAAAGATTTGAATGTCTCAGTGTGTATTTAAGACTATAAAATGAACTTGTTGTTGTTTTTTTCAGTTGTTCCCTGCAATGACTTCTTGTGATTACAAAAATCAACCTAACAAACTGACTTCTCATTACACAACAGCAGTAGAAAGTTATGGTACATTATGAAAACTAGTGGTTGGTTGAGTCACAGCTGGGAAACAAATTTCAGTTATTTTGATTTAAAAGTGGAGGAAACATGGAATACGGGATTAACCGGCAGTCAGCAGTCACATTGTAACAAAGTATTTTGTTCACCAGTAAACTACAAAGAGTCTTGTTTATGAGTAAGACTGAGAAGCAGCAGAAGAGGCAGACGTTTATAGGGTTGGCCAGGCTGAAAGCATTGCTTACAGCAGTGTGAGACAGAGGGATACTGTCAACGTTACTCTCTTCTGGCACACTGGCTTAGCTGAGGATATACTTTCTTTGGTTACAACCTATCGAGTGAAAAGCTGACCACCTGTCTTGTTAGAAATGTGCTGAGGATGTGACGACTCAAAAAGCAGGATGAATTCTGTGTAAAACTAAAGATTTATCTTTCTTATAAAACAGACACAGTCATCCTTTCACGTATATTTGCATACCAGAAGAAGAAGGTAGTCAGAGTCAAGATTAAAGCTTGCCAAGGCAAGGAAACTAGTTTTTACAAATGAAAGTGTATTTCTAAAAAGTTACACACTATTTACCTGGTCTCACTCTCTCTCTGTATTTGGTCATTTAAATAGAGAAATAGAGATATAATACGTGGAGATGCAGATGTAATTTCAATTCTGTTCAGTGAAGAATTATTAAGAACAGTTAGGCCATAAAGCTTCCTCGTAAAAATGAAATATGCTGTAGATAAAGCACTAATGCAGTACAGACAGGTGAGACTCTACCAAATTTAACACATTTGTGCTGGAATTTGGTGGTAAAGTAACATTTTAGACAAAATAGACCAAAAAACGTTATATGATGATGGCGCTGATTTCAAAAGCCAAAGATTTTTCCTTAGAACACTTTTCAGGACAATCATGCAAACACATCCAGCAGAGCACACTTAAATAGCCTATAAAAGCAACACTAAAGCTGTTTCTCATTGTGGATCGAAACATTTTGCATTAAAAAGCAGTCGAGTTTGTGTTTAAAGTGTTGTGATTTTACTGGGCGAGGTCTAGCTGTACACAAACTAATATTATCTTTGAAAAAAATCCTTGAAGGCTACTTGACATTAAAAATGTAACAATATACTAAATAATTTGTTAACGCAAACTTTTACTTTCATAACGTTCGTCTGTTTTATACAAAGCCAGTAAGCTGCACAGTCATCAGCGAAGTGTTTTTGAAACATTAGCATTTTTGTTTGGCATTGTTGTAAGAAAGTACTCAAGCCTAACTTTGTCTTACCTTTTAAGAAGTTAATAATGGTATTGCAGCAGTTACATATGAACTCAGTAACATGTGTTTAAAAGAAAAAACATAAACCTGTCCATATTTGACCTGTCCATTCCTGCTGTTGACATTCCCAAGGTAATGCTGGTTAAAGATGATGTTACCCAAAATTAGTAAATTACTAAAGCGCCCTTCATAATGTTTGGGACAAAGTTTTGCCTTTGTACAACTCCACAGTGGATTGTAAATAAAAAAAACTGTGATTGATGAGCTGACAGTCAGCTCTAATTTAAAGGGTTTAACAGAAAAATTCAATGACTTGTTTTGCAAAGCCCCATTTTCAGAGGTTCAAAATTTCTGGGATAACATAAATTTATGTCTTAACATCAATTTTAAGACACTTTAAAAAACGAAGGACCGCATTTTTCAACCAATGTCTGCTTGAAGTCTAGAAACAATGGACATCAGCAAATGTTGTTTCCTTTGAGTTGCTCGGCTCGATCTTTACTCAAGACAAAAATAGATTTCCCTGTATGTGGTGACATACCACTTTGGATTTAATCCTCAGTTATTATGAAACTGTGGCCCTCTTCCACTGTGTGTCCTGAGCTCTGGCTCTCTCTCCTACCCCCTGCTGGTTGCAACAGATGGCTGTCAGTCCCTGAGCCCTGTTCTCCTCGTCGGCTGACTGTTGGGGCTTGCTCTCTATGTTTCAGGGTCTTTACCTTAACACCTAAAGCTCCTTGAGGTGGCTGTTGTGATTTGGTGCTTGCTGGGTTGAGACATGTGAGACTTGGGCATGGAAGAACGTCCCGTTTCTTTTACCTTGAGAAACTGTTGGGTTGCTTCTTCAGTATGATTTGGGTCCTAATCTGTTTGCACTGTTAGTGCTGTCTGATCATTTTCTGTCTGAGCATCGTTTGGTTAGGTCTGAGCAGAGAATAAAGCGCTGCACACTTCACAATGAATTCTGCTGCTTCTATCAGCAGTCACATTGTCAGTGACCCAGTTTCACTGGCACGATGCTGGCTCCACCATGTTAGGCAGATGCTGTGTGTAACAGTCACAATTGTGTGGTGTCTCTTTAAGACGACTTAAGTTAATGTTAATGATGTCACAAGTGTGAGCCACTGCTCTCTGCAGTGTGGGAGAAGTGTGCTTGCACATGGATGTATGGACTGAGATGGACCTCATAGCTTTATCTCCTAACTCAAAGTAACGTTACAGGTTGTATGAACACAACTCGCCTTGTAAGGTTGGTGAAGAGTGTGTTTATTAAAGGATGAGCACTGTGGATTTTTGCGTTTTGTGGGAGAAACGTTTCGTCATCACCAGGTGACTCCTTCAGTCTCAGCTGACTGCAGCTTTCAATCTTATAAACAGGACATTTGCATAATGACTGAAACCAGCCCACTGAAGGAACAAAGGGCTGGGAGGTCAGTTCCTTAATCTTAATTATGCAAATTTGTGTGTGAATCTGTGAATGGGACTCATGACCATTAATCAACAACCACTGATCAATGTCCATGAGTCCCATTCACAGAGAGTTGGGGAATGGCTGCAATCACAGCATGTAAGATGGTGACAGATGTACCCTCAGGCCCCCCTCCTCCATTCAGAGATGGTCTTTCCCTTTTCACATAAATGGCCTCCTTGACTCCACGCTCAAACCAGCGTTCCTCCCTGTCCAGGATGTTACATCCTCATCATTGAAAGAGTGTCACTGGCCTGTAGGTGTAAATAGACTGCAGAGTCCTGGCCTGACGAGGTGGCTCTGCTGTGTTGTAGCCAGAGGTTGTTTGGTTTCCCCGATGTATAAATCCTGACAATCCTCCTGCACTTAGCAGCTACACTATGTTACTCTGTTACTCTGATCCTTGGGGTGGACCAGTTTTTGGCGCAGCGTGTTTTGGGGTTTAAAAGCCACAGAGACCCGGTGTTTAGAAAAAATCAACTGCTCCGATACTCCTGACACATATGGGATCACTACAGGTTTTCTCTTAGTCAGCGGTTGTCCTTCTCTCCTGGATTGGCTGCAGCTTTCCAGCCAATTTCCTGCTATTTATAAGGTTGGGGAAACCTGCAGTCAGCTGAGACTGAAGGAGTCGCCTGGATGAGTGACGAAACTTTTCTCCCACTGAAAACGTCCAGATGAACAGAATCAACCTTTGGTAATGTCGACCTTCCTCACCTGCAAGATTTCGTTTTAAAATTACGGTAAATTTACAGTGAAACACTTTGAATTATGATTAACCTTCAAATATTATGTCTGCTTTCTTTTTCACTAAATAACAGTGAAGCAGGCCTCACCTGCCACAAAAGCATTTGTCAGTCAATTGTTCCATTTATTTTTGAACATCTGAAAGGTAGGGGGACTACGCCGTTTTATACTACACAGCTCATGCATCATTTTTGTAAAACCCCTTAAATTAAACCTGAAAGCTTGCACTTCAGTAACATATTGATTTGTGATTTCCACAGTGGTGCTGTTTAAAGGCAAAGCTGCAAAAATGTGCTGTCTTTGCCCCGAACATTCTGGAGGGCGCTGTTTTTGATCCCAAACGATTGATTCTCGTTATAATGTAGACACAACCTTCAAGGGTAGTTTTAATAAAGTGCCTTTAGAAATGTGCAGATTTGACAACCCAATTCAGCATTACACATATTTAGAATTTCCATATTTACACAGAGAACAGAATTGAAAATGAGCTGTTGCACTTTGTTTGCACAGTTTTACTTTACGACAGTGTGTGGGAAAAGTATCCTCACGTTCATCACTTTTTAATTTTTTTACATCTTTGTAGCTCAACTGCAATAGGGTCCGCGCAAGACTTATAGCAACGACAAAAACAGTTTGCTTTTTATTCAGTGAAATTAAAGAACTTTTCTAACTTCTGATTGAATTCACGACCTCTCGTCAGGACCAATAATCCTCACGTGTATTCGCATCCTATGTGACTCTGTTGGACTCTATCAGATTTGATCATTCTTTGAAAATCATTTAAAAAAACAACAGGGTGTTTTAGTGCTTTTCCACAAGTCCATTTTAGATCCATGGAAAGAGGTATTTGTGTTATTTTGTTCCTTCTCTTGTTTTTGAGGAAACGACATGTTAAATACACCTCAGTAGCAAAATCAACGCGTCCAGTGTACCAGTTAATTATTATAAACTTTATAAATTCGGCATTAATCATAGACCTATTGTAGTTGATTACATGATGTAGATGATTTTAAGTTCCCATCATGTGTCTGTGTATTGTTAGTTCTTCAAGGTTTTGTTTTGTATCTAAAACTACATTTTGTTTACTTGATTTTCCTCCTCAGTACAGAGTGTTGTGTTTATTTGTATTTGTGTTACTTCCTTGTTGTTTAAACCCTTGTCTTCCTTCCTGTCATGCCTCGACAACTTCTCCTTATTTGCATCCACCTTCTACAACTAGATGAGATCACACTCCACCACACATTGCTCAGTATACTCTTTCACCAGCTCCACACTCAGGGTGTTGTGGCAGAATTCAGCCATGGCCTTCCAAAGCGGTGGGTCTAGGAACATCTGGCACATCACATGACCCTTCAAGGTGGCAGTATGGCGCTGCAGGTGGTACAAGAACTGCTGTCGAGCCAGGGCGAGGTCTTTACCAAACATGTCGATGTTCAGGTAATACCTGGTTAAAGAAAACGTCATGACTGTGTGAAAACAGTTTCCCATTCTTAGCAGTATGATTGTAAATGCAATGACCACATTATAGAAACAACACGTTCTCATCCCAAAACGTAACGTTCGACGCCATGTGCCAAATCGTCGATATGTTACGCAGTCAGAAACATGAGAACCATTTGGAATGAAACATGTAAATTTATTTTGCTTTCTCATCATTAATCGCTTTGGAAACACTATCTAATACAACTGAGACTGTGGTTAAGGTTAGGGATAAGGTTAGGGCTGCAATACACGGTGCATATCATAGGTGCAATGGGACGCCTCAGGACGTGACAAATCGTCAGTATGTTACGCGTTGGGAATAAGAACGGTCTCTATAGAAACTATCTGTACCGCGTAGAAAAAAGTGAATTTCTTGTGCTCCCTAGTGATACTATTAAAAGTTGCTATTATAGACAATGGTTCGTGTTACTGTCAGTACACTTGCTTCAGCAACATCCATTTAGTCCTATCAATAAATGAAGAAGGAACATTTACCAGTCATCTCCAATGGGGACCCTGAATGGGAAGGTACAGAGGCTGGCCACAGTAGGATTGGACACATCATCCACCATCCAGTCAATCTCCTTCTTTAGTAGGATTGCCATGTTACTGGGCAAAAGCTTGAATGGCTGCCAGTCTTGAATGATGGTTGCGTTAGGGAGGACCCCGTGCATCAGGTCACTGTTTAAGTACAGCTGCTGGATTGCTGTATGGTCCAGACGCACTGGAGGAGGACTGGAGCAAAAGCTGGACAAAGTGGATTCATTGTCTCCTTCTAGACCAAATTCAGAGAGATGCAGCTTGAGGTCTTCAGCTCTGAAGCGCATCAGCAGGATTCCCTGGAGAGAGAAAAGGCAGCACTGAAAGCATGCAAACAGCCCAAAAAGGCTCATGATGACTAAGAAGCCATTTAACGTCAGGACAGATCAAAGCATTTATTTACTCTACCTGCTTAGTTATGATGCGGTACTTTTCAAAGTCCTTTGGTCCAAGCTTATCATCACGGGTCAAGCGGCACACTTTGACCTCTGGATACCTAGATTTAACCAGCTCAGCACAAAAGCGTAGCAGAACACCTGCCACGCCCTTGCCCCTTTCCTGGGGGGCAACACGGAGACCTTCCACCAGCATGGTCTCCCCCTCATCGATGACACAGACAGACTCCAGAGCAATCTACCAAGCAATCAAACAAAGGAAGATAACAGACAAGAAATTATAAGCCATCACGCTGACATGGATACCTTTAATTACTTATTTATCTAAGGGGCCAACTCTGCTAGTTTGTGAGGAAGTCATATCTAGTTGCCGGGTGTTTTATTCAAGCTCATAGTAGCAAGTTTGGCGGTCCGTTAATAGGAGAGATAATTTACTTAATTATGTGCTCGAATCAACAAACAGCATTCAGATATATGTTTCGTTGTGTTTTATATGTATAGTGGATGTATATGTAGAATGCAACCTGCTGAGGTTTCAGGCTGGCTGGGTCATTTATCAGGGCGATGCTTTACAGCCATTTATCCAGTGAACCAAACTTTTACTACTGAGTGAACTTACCACTTTTCCATGTTTGCGTGCCAGTATAACTGTACGGTTGGTATCCTGCAGCCAGCTAGTGTATCTAGTAGGTAGATAGTCAAGGCCTCCATAGATGTCCTGGCTCATAGCCATGATTTCATCAAAGTCCTCCTCAGTTGCCACAGTAAACTGAAGGCCTGCCTGGGACAGGGCCTCTGGGAGCTGGGGCATATTCAGGCTGGTATCAATCTTCATCTTGGAACAACTGATAAGATAAAAATGGAAGAGATATTATTGTGGACTATATTAAATCATATTTTGTGCTTCAGAGCGGGATGTCATTCTCGCGTAATCAAAAATAATTAGCCACAGATAAGTAAATCATTTTACCATTTTCTGCAAGCAGAATATAACAGACCTCAAGGTGTATGGCTGGTGAACCAAGTTCACCGATTCCATCCTTAGCAAAGGGGACAAAACATTAAACACTTT
The DNA here is from genome assembly GCF_018398535.1 of Haplochromis burtoni. Classification (NCBI taxonomy): domain Eukaryota; kingdom Metazoa; phylum Chordata; class Actinopteri; order Cichliformes; family Cichlidae; genus Haplochromis; species Haplochromis burtoni. The sequence goes on along the minus strand of NW_024582899.1, from coordinate 99,676 downwards.
AGTATTAACCACACCAAGAGACACACATTCATTATTCAAAGGCACTAACCAATAGGAAATCAAACATACATGAGAAGAAGAATTAGGAGCTGATTGCTTCTGCAAATTGGATTAGTGGAGAGGCCGTGCATGTAAAATAAGAGGTTCTATCTCGGACAGAGGCCAGAAGAGTCCTTGTTCATTAACCAAATTATTTAACAGCACATGTTTTCTTTCTCACAACACTGTGGGAAAGCCCCCAGTTTGGACCGGGTCTATCGTTGGTTCCATTCAAATACAATCAGTGCTCAAATGCTTTACGGATCACGTCTCTGATGTTAAGTAACACATTTTTCAATTCAATCCAATTTTACTTATATCGCAATAGTTCACAAAAACAGCCACTATAGGTGCTTTATATTAGAGAGAGAACCCCAGAAATCAGCTGAGCAAGATTTTGGTGTTGATCGGGAGAAAGAACTCCAGTCGAAGAAAAGTTCAAGGAAGAGCCTGCATAGCATCAAATTATTGTAAAGAAACCAAAAAAGTGCAGATTTGGGGAAGAAAGGTTTTGGCCATTGCAGCACAAAATCCAAGATGAGCATGTCCTACTATGCATAGTAGAATGATTCAGCTTAAAGACAATAAAGCCTTTCTCTTCAAATTACAGCCCCACTTCAAAGACTGAAATATCCCTCTTTTACTACCAATGAAACATCAAGGAATGTGAAGAACAATAGCTGCACATCACTTTGAGAGGTGATCATGAATTGGGACGTTTGCCTTACATCAACCTGACATCAACCACCTCGGTAGACATACCATTGCATGTCAATTTGTGTAGCAGTGGGTGGCAAATACAAGACTGTGGCAACAGCAAACCACAAGGCCTCAAACACCAAACCACAAAGGAAAAAAGAGGGATTTTGCCAGATGTTCAGAAGACACAGATTGTGCAACCTCTGAAAGAACATGATTGGAGCAACTTGGTCAACAATCTGCCAGCGGTTGCCATGAAAGAAGTGTTAACGGGGTTTTAGAGTTTACTTTCAGCTGGAAAAGATGATTCACAGTACAATAACATACTCGCAGCAGAGTACAGCCAGAGGCATAGACTGCACATCAAACCACTAGCAACTACAGTGAAGAAAATGAAAAGATCGTTGCCACAGAGTTATGACCCCAACTACAGACACAGAAGTAGTGAAATCCTGTGGTTCTGAAAACTCAAGTCCAATTCAACCACAGTTGTGGCTGAATCACAGAAGGGCAAGCAGAGAAGATGGCTCATTTTTAATACTGTTTAATGTCGCATCATATTCTAAACATCATAAGTTTGTAGTGGCTGTCCTGTGTGGACCACATTACTACAACCTTTTCAAGCTTCATCTTATCTGCATCACACATGTTGGCCAAGCAAACTCGTCTGTTATGAATCTAAATGAGTGAAGATCATTTACTGGCTAATGCTCTCTGTGTTCCCATCTGAAGCATAGATCCTAACTGATCTCAGAGCAGTGAAAGCAGATTCAGCGGCAGCTTGCCAGGCATGCCATCATGTGCAAGCCACCAGGAAAAAAGCTGCTGGCCTCTCAGCTTGCACAGCTCCAGTCATTGTCAACAGGAGATGGACAAAACCGTCAAAACACAGAGAGCTGCAGTTTTCTATGAGATTGAAAGAAGCACAGTTTTCAGTGGCAACAACCAGCTGTGGCCACAACATGGCAGTAATGTTAACTGACAGGTTAATATTACTGCCAGCGCTGTCTGAGATGAAAGGAGATAGATCGCTTTACTTTGGTATGTTTTAATTTATGTCTATTTTTAAACATTAGACTTTTGTATGACAGAGTATTGGGGTCACATTAAGAAAAAAACATTATTGATCATTCTGAGAATAAAGTCAAAATGTGGAGATTATACAGTTGTTTCGACAGCTGCTGTACCCTCTGAGTTTGTGAAATTGTTCTTCAGAATCGGTTTTAGTAACAAGGAAGGACGTCGTTTCTCTTTTAGCACATAAACACAGGGTGCTGAAAAATATAAAGATGTTGAAAAGATGGTGGAGAAGCTACATGTGGTCAGAGAAACCACACAAACCTGGTCGAGTGGCTGATTTCCTTCACTGACTCATGTAAACAAGTCATTTATAACGACTGTGACGGTCTGTGTTGAAACAACAACTGTAATCTGCATGTTTCAACTTTTTTCTCAAAATAGTATTTAAACTTTTTTTTTCAAAATATTGAATAAATTGAATAAATTTCGACTTTATTCTCAAAATGATCAATAACATGTTTTTTCTTAATGTGGCCCTAAAACTCTGTTGTACTTGTTTTGCAGTATCACAAATTCTGAAATGTACAGTTTACAAATGAAGAACAGTTGCAAACTTTGCATAACAACCCATTGTAGACTACAACTTTTCCACAGTAAGTTTTAACCTCAAGCTCAAAGTGACAAAATCACACACAAAGAAAAAGAAATGACATTTGATTCAATATCTACCATTACAAAAACAAATATTTATTGTTCAATGTGAATACATAAGAATGCCATAGGGGCACTAAGGAGAAGCAACAACCTGTCCACATACTTCAGCATCTGTCAAACACAAAGCTGCTGTTTTAAGCAATACATTTGTCTTCAGCCTCCACACACCTGCAGTACATAATTCTGTACTACTAGAATTGCTCACATTGAACACTTGTAATTATAAAATGTCAAAATGGCCCAAGAGAATCAGATAACCTTTGATGAAAATTTAAAGAAAAGTAAAATATATGGATGAAATGTATAAAGACGTAACTCTGAGAGAATCCTGGAAAGTAGAGGAAAGCTTAATTTGTACGCTAACAATAAACAGTGCCTGTAGTAAAACGTTGCACCGTCATTAGGTCGTATTTCTGTGTAACAACTGGATGTTTGTTTGTGGATTAATGTTCTAGATTTGAACCCCTCAGAACTTTGTGTTCTCTGGTTTCTTCCATGAATCCAAACACATTCATGTTGTTGGTGATATTTTTAATTAAGGTTGATGCAAAATAATTATGTCTTTAATGGAAGGCAGACTAGAGAGACTGAGACTAGTAAAGCATGATATATTTATTGTTTTCGTTATTGTGGCTGAACTGGGTTATTATAAGTCTGTTTGTCTGGGTTTGTGATGTGCTGAAGCACTGGAGCGTGGACAGTTCATTGGGGAAGTGCAGGCTAACACAGAAATGCTAAACTTGTTCCTACAATCTATTAATCGGCCATGTGAGCTGCAAGGGCATTTGCAGTGAAAACACTGTCTGGTCACAACAGATTGAAATGTACACATTGGGGACGCTGGTATTTTTCCACCATGCCTTTGAAGCTGTGAGATGAGCTGCCATGCTTGGCTGAGTATCCTGGTCCTACCAGTGAGAGGAATGCTATTTTATTTTTGCCTTTCTGTCTCTCAAACACTTCTCTCGTGTTCCTAATGGTTCTCTCTCAATGGCTGGCAGTGTTCTCCAGACAAAATGGAATTGGGCAACACTGACTGACCATCTAACGTGCAACTATCAGTGCGGACCTACGTCTAGTTTTTGTCCGAGCTGCCCAAAGGAGCTTTAGAACTGGTGGCATGAAAACACAGCGGGAAAAAATGTAACCAAAAGATTCACAAAAACAAGGACCAGACCATGATGTGACTTTATTGGTGAGTCATGAAGAACACGCATTATTCAGTAATTTCAGTTCAGAAAAAAAAGCCTGCTGTTGGAAATGTAGGCAGTGTGCCTTTCACTAACAGAGCAGCAGTAGTGGTTATAATAAACATACACAGCATTTTAACCAAGGTGACAATAAGTTGAAAAGACTGTTCCTGGTATTAAATTTCTTACACTGGTCATCTTTGGTGTGAACCACAGTGTGAACAAACTTTATGCTTTTATGCATCAGTAATGCTTAACAGTGAAGTGTGTACAGCTGCAGCTGTACTGAGGTTTACCCACTGTTGGGAGTCTCTATGTGTTATTCACTCAATACACGATTTTAAAGCATGTATAGGCTGTCACAAAAACTGTGGCAAAAACTGGAAAATGCTGGAAGCTGAAATGCCACCGAAGCACATCCCCCTCCATAAAGGCAAGGACAGCAATAGCTATCATTCAGTTTTATTAGTGCTGTCAGCGCTAAGCTTGTTAAAATGCCGTTAACACCATAACCACAAATCTCCGTTAGCGAGTTACCATGGCATCAACGCGTTAGCGCGGTTAGCTCGTTGTACATTTCACAAACGAAGAACAGTTTCAAACTGCGGTTATGGTGTTAAAGTCATTTTAACGAGATTAACGCTGACAGCGCACATTTTTATACATTTTCTATGTGTGAACATATTCAGCTCTTTACAAGCAGAGAACGAGCCATGTGCTCAGCACACGTTGTTGTTGTTATAGGTTGTAAACATGCAGCCTCCTCATTGCACTCAACTGAAAAAGTACACTGACATTCTTTAACAACCTATGAAAAACGTTAGCTCACATGGTCAGTACACTCTGGTGAAGTCACATGTCACATACATTCATAATGAACATACCATCTTTTTTCTCTGCTAAGAAGCAAGAAAATATATTTGGAATATGTTTCCAGCTTTCTTTTTTGTGTTTTGCACCAGTTAAACACAGAATTGTTTGGGCCATCACACTGAAAAGAACCCCAAATAGTACAAAACTCAAAGGAACACACCATGGATTCAGTTGGTTGGTCAAGTGATGACAACATGGACACCAAAATGATTCATGTCTCCAGGGTGCATCTGTGGCTCCAGTGCTTCATGCCAGTAGCCTCCATGTTGATGCAAAGACATTAGCATATCACTCTGTTGCATGATAGCAGGATCCATTTCTCCCACGCAGCCCCGCCTATACATGAAACACACCATTGACACAAAGGCACCAGAAAATCATTAGTTTGTAAATCTGTCAATAATCATTCTGTGCTTGTTGTGATGACATTAAGACAACTGTGTCCTGCACTCAAACTATGTCACCTACGCTGGCTGGTTCTGTGTAGGATTAATAACAATTCAAGTAAATGTATAAAGTAACTGCACATTTCTATCATAGCCACAGCTAAACTGATGTTGTTGTGTAACTGTGGAGAGCCTCGTAATCTGGTCTAGTTGTAATTTGTAAAGATTACAGAGATTAATGTATTTTAATAAAAGTCATTAACAAAGGCAGTTGCATATTGACCCTGACGTTCCTGTCCCTCAACAGACAAATGACTAGTGCTCTCATTTTTGTGGTTGTGGGGTGACTATATAAAGAAAAACATTCCAACAGCACAGCCAGTGACTGAGCAGTCTCAAAGATCAATAGTGATTTCTATCGTAAAACTATGAGAAGTGATGACCTGAAACTTCACCTTCACAAATTATGTTAAATGAAGTTTAATAAAGTAAATAAAGATGAAATGATCAAAAAGCTTTTTAAATACTAAAGTGGCCAAAACTGAATTCCAAAATGCATCTAAGAGCCTCCTGGGGGCAGCTGTACAGTTTTTTAGGATAAATGAATTGCAGTGCAATAAAGATGGATCCATACTTGGGATTATGGAAACTGTTAGATTTTGTTTTTTTGTTTTTTTTGGAGATGAAAGAGTCTTTGTAAAAGCCTCAGCATTTTTCACTAACTATTAATTATGTTTGTGTATTGAAGGCATGAAAACTTTTGCTTTTTCTTACGGTGAGCTGTTTGAAAGTGTTTGGATATTTAGTAGAATTCCTGGTAATGAAGAGAAGTCTGATGAACCCACTAAGTAGGTGATAAGTTGGTGAGGTAGAAGTAGACGGAAAATCCCCTCTGCTATATTTAAGAGCATACCTTGCACACACACATATGTGTTTGTATGTGTGTGTTTCTTTAGAATTCTCACTGAAGGCATCAAAACTACGAATGAACACATGTGGAATTATGTAGTAAACAAAAAAGTGTGAAATAACTCGTGTTTTATATCTTAGATTATATCTTAGTAATATCCACCCTTTGCTTTGAGTCCTGCTTTGCTCACTCTTGGCGTTCTCTCCATGAGCTTCATGAGGTCGTCTCCTGAAACGGTTTCCAACAGTCTTGAAGGAGTTCCCAGAGATGCTGAGCACTTGTTGGTCCTTTGCCTTCACTCTGAGCTCCATCTCATCCCAAACCATCTCCACTGGGTTTAGGTCAGGTGACTGTGGAGGCCAGGACCCATCAGACCAAAGCACAGATGTCCTCTGGTCTAATGTCCACTCCTTGTGTTTCTCAGCAGCTGTTTGACCATAAAGGCCTGATCCACACAGTCTCCTCTGAACATGTAGAGATGTGTCTGCTACTGGAGCTCTGTGTGCATCTATCTGGGCTCTGATCTGAGCTGCTGTTAACTTGTGATTTCTGAGGCTGGTGACTCGGATGAATGTGTCCTCAGCAGCAGAGGGGACTCCTGCTCTTCCTTTCCTGGGGCGTCCTCATGTGAGACAGTTTCATCGTGGTCTTGATGGTTTTGGTGACATGCACTTGGGGACACATTCAAAGTTTTAGCAGTTTTACAGCCTGACTGACCTTCAGTTCTTAAAGTAATGATGGGCTGTTGTTTCTCTCAGCTGATTGGTTCTTGCCATAATATGAATTCTAACAGTTGTCAAATATGGCTGTCAGCTGTGCACCAACCTGACTGCTGCACAACTGATGGTCCCAACCTCATTAAGAAGGCAAGAAATTCCACAAATGAGCCCTGACAGGCTCACCTGTGAGGGGAAACATGTCAGGTGACCACAGCATGAAGCTCACTGAGAGAAGGCCGAGGGTTTGCAGCGCTGCCAACAAAGCAAAGGCTGGAACCTAAAATATAAAACATATTTATCACTTTTGTCTTTACTACATAATCCCATATATCTTGCTTCATATAGGTGACGTCTTCAGTTTGTATCTACATATGGCAAATGGGGGTGTGTGATCTCTGGCCCTGTTGCTGCTGTTGCACAGAGGATCACCTGGCCACGGCGGACAACTAACCCACTTCTGTCCTCTCTGCCTTCCCAGGGTCCAGAAACAGCCGGCACTGTTCTTGAGCAACAGAGCGCATCACAGATGCCGGGGGAGGAGTGCTAGAAGTGTGGGCTGCCAGGACACCTGAGGCCTGACTGTCCGCTGATGGAAGTGGGATAGGTGTTCCCCATCGCCGGGGCTCCGGCACCCTCCCCCGGTCTCAGACGGACTACCGCATTCTGGTAAGGTGTCAAGTGGGTATAGACCAGGCTTTGGTAGACACAGGCTGCACGCAGACTCTGGTCAACCAAACCCTGGTTCGCCCGGGAGTATTGTTAGAGGCTGAGTGGGTGGAGGTTAGATGTGTGCATGGGGACGTCCACAAATATCTCATGGTGCCGCTGCTGATTAAATTTAAGGGCAGAATGCAGTTATATCGCATCCCTGAATTTGGGAACCTTTTGGGGCTGTGGGTCAATGATTCACCCCCACGGGAGATTTCCCACTGGAGCAGTCATGTGACCAGTGTTGGTCAAGTTACTTGAAAATAGTAATTAGTTACTCATTACTTTTCCAAGAAAGTAATCCTATAATCCCATTCTTCATATTCCAGCATATAAAATAAAATGGATGTCCCATTTGAGCGCATTGGAATGGACCTCATTGGGCCATTTCACCAGAGTGTATATGGCTGTCGCTTTGTACTAGTTCTGGTGGATTATGCAATCCAATACCCAGAAGCAGTGCCGCTGTGCACCTTTTCTGCAAAGAGAGTGGTGCAGGCGCTGTTTCAGGTATCCCAAAAAAGATACTGACAGACCAGCTCACGTTCATGTCCTGCACACTAAAAGAGCTGGACGAATGATTGGGTGTTAAATCAGCGTCTACCATCATTAGACTGATGGGCTGATGAAGCGGCTGAATAAGACTTGAATAAGACCCTGATTCAGATGTTCGGATGTTGCTGTATTGCAACAGAGTTTTGCAGATGTGATCTCCGCCTTTACGATGCTCATAGAGCACCATTTTGAAACGCAGCCTGGCGTCACTGGGAGTTCCCAACCCTTCAGGTTGCCTGAACATAAGCAACATTTCAGCCAATTCAGAAAGAATTGGCTGAAATGCTGAAAATGGGAGTGATAGAAGAGTCACACAGCACTTAGTGTAGCCCCATAGTTCTGGTATGAAGAAAGAGGCATCTATACAGTTCTGTGTCACTACCACAGGGTGAAAAAAGTGTCACGGTTTGATGCCTACCCCACGCCCTGGGTCGATGAGCTCCTGGACCGATTAGGTAATGCTTGATTTTTCACAACACTTGATTTAACCAACCAGAGTCGAAGGAAAACACTGTCTTCTCCACTCCGTACAGTTTGTTCCAATTTGTCACACTTGTGTTCGGCTTGTTCAGAGCCCCGGCCACTTTCCAGTGCCTCATGGAGCTAGAGGGTCTCAATGCCCGGTGGTATCTAGTTGTAAAGCCAGACACCCCCGGGTTCGGCTCGATGCAGCTCTGACGTCAGTCGGGCAGTGTGGGGGTGTTCTCTGGGTCTGCTGCAGTGGTGCACTGGGCTGCAGTGCCAAGGAGGCTGAGGACCAGGTAGAGGGGATTCAATTAATTAATGCTCCTCTTTTTGTAGTGACACTGAGGACCACTGTGTGTGTGCAGAGACAGAGCACTCAAGGTGCTGACCAGAGATATGGTCAGAAGTTTTCATGCAGTTATCATTGGCATGAATATCGTAGCATTACATCTGTTAATTATTTATTTGAACTGTTCTTTTTGGGGGGGGGGAGGAGATCAGCAGCTTCCAGTTAATAGCAGTGTTGAGCCCTGTTTTTTTCCTGGATTGTTCCGAACCATCCAAACATTTCTTCACATCTTATGGTGGCAGTCTGGGTCTTCATCCAGACCCAGCAAAGTGGTGACACACCTGAATAACTACTAATTCATTTTATTTATAATTATTGGAAATTATGGTCTTGGAATCCTCCAGTATCATATGATTTAGAAATTGGTTCCAATGAGAGGGTCTTGCTTAGCTTGGTGTACATCTACAATCGTGGACGTAATCTTACATCTTTACTTGAAATTATTTGGAGTTTCCCTTTGATCTGAGTATTAGTCAACCAGTAAGTACTGTCAAAAATCCTTCTTTATGTTGGCAAAGAGAAGCAGTAGTTAATCTACCAGTAGTGGTTAATCACAATCACTAATGAGAAGTTAACTGGCCTTGTCTAGTTCAAAGAAAGTTGCAGCACGGTGGCACGGTGGTTAGCACTGTTGCTTCACAGCACTGTTGCCCTGGACAGGGCCTTTCTGTGTGGAGTTTGCGTGTTCTCCATGTTGTTTGCATGTTCTCCCCATGTTTGTGTGGGTTCTCTCCGGGTATTCCAGCTTCCTCCCACAGTCCAAAGACATGCC
>NW_024582899.1:83694-89584 GCF_018398535.1 Haplochromis burtoni | reverse complement strand
GCAGTTAGTGGAGTTGGGGTAACTGGTAATTCTAAAAAACCCTGTCCAAGGTGCACCTGGACAGGGTTTTTTCTCTCGCCCTATAGTAGCTGGGATAGGCTCGAGCCCCCCCTGCCATCCTGACAAGGATAAGCGAAAGAGAATGGTTGGACAGAAAGACATCGTAAAACCTTTAGCACCATTTCTTCAGTGTTGAGTAATATATATATGTACTAAATAAATTCTAACTTTTGCCCCAATTAATTTTTTAAAATAATTTTTAATTTAGCTTTTAAAGGTGTATGCTATAATCATTCCAGCGAGGAAATATATGTTCAAAGAAATCATTAAAAGCACAACTACTATGAAATTCATGCCCATCATAATTGTATGTAAAATTCACAACTGTATATAATGCACAAATTAAGTACACTGAAACATATCAGTCTGTTGACATACCAATATATGGACAAATTGTAATTAACCAGAATGTGCTGAGTGTCTTTTTTTAAATATAGTTCTCTTGATTAAACAAGTACTCCTGTACACTGCCTGTGACTTTGTTCATGTTAACCACACAGGGGTTGAACTTAAACAACTGTAACAAGAAAAAAAGTTTACTCCAATCCTAAAAAAATGTCTTTTTAATTTGGAAATTTCCTCAAATAACTACCTATATGAACATAATATCAAAACCAAATTGCAGTTCTTACACTTACCCAATAAATTATTCTTTTGAAAAAGATTGCATCTGATGAATTTAAGCTATTTGTTCCAAAAACTTTGGAGAGTTTAGAATCATGCGGGCTCTGTAGGCTTGACTGGGGAGTAAACAAGCCCCAAATTTGCAAAGCGTATTGAAATATTCAGCAACCTCATGCAAAAGGATCAGGAAAACAGTTTGATATGAGCACATGCAAAAACTTTGAGCATTCTTCGTCCTTCAGTCTGCTCAGATATGTCTGTGTGTGTTCCATGTCACACACATCGCTGAAGCACTCTTTCCATGCAGTGGTTTGGAGTTACACAAACTAGCCACAATATTAAAACCACTGAGAGGTAAAGTAAAAAATAATTGAACATCTCACCGTAATGTTGTTATGCTCTGCTAAAAAACCTTGGTTTCTGGCAGTGTTGTGGATGTGACTTTGACATGTACAATGCACCTTAAGACTATTGCAGATCAAACACACCTCCACATAGCAACAGTGCCCCCTGATGGCAGCTGTCTCATTCAGCTTATTCACGATGCACCTCCGCTGGAAGAAAATGCAACAAAGACTCCCCAGATCCTGATCTAATCAAGGATCTGCAGGCTACAGCAGAAGACGTTCCAGACACAACAAACACCCCCAACATCTGTTGCACCCATGCTCTGACTGCTTTGACAACACAAGCAGGTCTGTGCAATTTTAAGCAGGTGGTTTTAATGTTGTGGCTGGTGATCATTATTAAAAGTGATTAGGCTCTAATACGCTTAGTTTAGCAAACTTAATTTGTTTGCTGATGTGACAAAAGTTAGGGCTTCACCTCCAGCTGGGTAACTTGTTTTAATGTTTATGTGGAAGTATATCACTGATGGTCAGTGGTAAGAACAAATAGACACATCTTTTGCTCTTTCTTCCTCACCCAACTGGTTCAGGCAGATGGCCCCGCCCCTCCCTGAGCCTGGCTCTGCCGGAGGTTTCTTCCTGTTGAAAGAGAGTTTTTCCTTCCCACTGTTGCCAAGTGTTTGCTCATAGGGGTCATGTGATTCTTAAAATTTGTCCATATTATTGTAGGGTCTACCTTACAATATATAATATACCTTGAGGCGACTTTTATTGTGATTTTTTTTTTTTATAAATAAAACAGAATTGAAAAGAAACCTCAAAAATGTTCAAATAAATGTAATTTATGGTTGAAAACTGTAGCTAAAATCAGAGTTTTAATGAATTGTATTCTGTCTATACACCCATATGGAAAAGATATATATAAATCTTATAAAGTTTGTATCTGTCTTGTGTGAAACTTGTATGAAAAGCATACAAGAGTGAAAACAGATATAAGATCCCTTGAAAAATTATATAAATGAAACTTGTATGTTTTGGATACTTCCTAAAACAATATATGAAAGTAATGAGAAAGTGGCCGCTTTCATGAGTAAATCATGTAAGTTTTTACTATTTCTTTTCCATATGGGATAGCTTGGAGCCTGTTGGCAGAAAGAGGGCAAATTACAATAGTTGACTCATATTTATTCCTTTAAAACCAGAGTAAATGACTCTGAGGACTCCTGGCTATGAATGAAATGGTGAATGAATGTTATGTATGCTTTTTGAATTGCTTAAATAAATGTGAGAAAAGTATAAAAGACTCCAAAACATTTTGTGTTTAAAAGGTTTTTTTTTAATTGATTTTGGTAACAGAAAATAGAACAGCAGCTTTTATTATGTGTAAGGTTTTAGGGGCTCATTAACAATGCATCCGTGCTGTCTCTGTCATCTGGATCCATGCTTGAATGGAAAAGCAGTTGCCCCTGTTTTTTTCTGGAAATATAGAAACACATATTATGCTACAAATTTTGACTTTTGTGATCAAGTAGTTACCACATATAAAAGTAAAACATGCACTTTACTGAATGTTCCCTTACCTGGGCAAGGACTGCAGAAGCCTTTAACCAGCATCAGAGAAAACACCATTCCTCTAAGCTTTCACTGAATCCATCTAGCATGTGCGATTATTGGTTTAAGCCCACTACCTGTACAACAAAGCACTGGTTATGAATAATGGGATATTTAAGACGGCATCGATAATTCAGAAAAGGTTTTCTTGGGCTCTACAACCTGATTCGTTTAGATGAAACATCACTTATTTTTCTGAGTTACAAAACACAACAGTAAAGAATATTTTTCTACTTCTTGTTTCTGTGCTTCATAACTTCACTTTTATTAAATGATTTGTTCAAGTGCTGATAAATTGACAATTGGTGTTCTAGTGTTAAGTAATTTAATTAGAATATGTAGGGTTTTACTTTTTTTTATTTTTATCTCTCATTAAACAGAAAAAATAGAATTGAATAGATTAACTTTATTATCCACATCAGTGAAAATTTGTCTTCAGTTCATGAAGCCATAAACAAATCAAGCAAATAACTTCACATCAACCTGCATCCACACTTCCACACAAGCACACATACAACACATACAACAACAATAAAAACACATCACAGCATCTCGTTGTTCAGTATACCGATTGCTCTTTGCACAACTGACCCCTATAAGGTCATCCTGTGGGCGCTAATTCAAAGTCAGAATAAAGAGGATGTTCACAGTCAGCAACAATAGACCGAGCTTCCCTGAAAACAGCCTTATGATGCAGCTTATCCAGCGAAGTTTGTTGTCCGCCAGTAATTTTTCCAGCAGCTCTGACAATCCTGTTTAGTTCTTACTTGCCACAGTTGGGTTACCAGACTGAAATACTGAACATAAGGATGCTTCTGATCTAGCTCACTTAAACTCTTTCCAGCACGTTGTGGTTCCAAAGCCTCCTGATAAGAAAGAATCTCTGATTAGCTTTCTTGTAATAAACTGTGTCAGAGACCAGTTAATGTGATCACCACGTGCCAAAAATGAGAGGATCATCATGGCAAGAACACCGAATAATCTTCACACAATTAAACCTGCATAATAAAACATAAGACATGCTATGGTGAACACTGTGTCAGCAGCATATAGCCACACCCCCTCCCCTTACATGTCCCATTGTGAATGCAAAACTCTCCAAAACTGCAGCTCCTGTGGGATGTTCCTGGTTTGCAATCCAAAGTAGTCCAAAGAAGGGCAGTGATGAACTATTAAAAGTGTCGTGGGTGCATACGCCTCAATTATTCACGTGGGGAACAAAGGCTGGCCTGCGTCACCCATTTCAACAGATGTGCTACTGTGGTTCAAATTCCCCCAAAATGTAATGCTGCTTCTGACAGAAAGCACAGTAACCCCGGGACATGTTGGAGAGATTACATCTCAGGAGTAGGTGGTGAGAGGCAGGTCTGAGCTTCTCTGCTGCTGCACTCGTGACCTGACTTGGCTGCATGACTTTTTGTTTTGCTATTTTAAATTTTAACTTTTATTGAAGTGGTTATGGATTTTCAAACAGCGGCATCCTTCATAATGCACAGCAGAATGTACTACACTGTTTATTTACAATTTTTGAGCATATTGTCATATTTTACTAACACGTGGACATCTTTTGCAGTAACATGCTTTCAAATTATATTTACAATCGATGCGAGGTGCCACGCAATTAATTGGAAAGATTCATTTTTGAAGAATGTGATGAATGGGATAAAATGCCTTTGTTATTAATTTTAGACATTTTCCATTTAATTGTTCTTAAATGTAACAGAATATCTGAGTGTTTCTTAGCTTCAGATATCTAGTCAGTTAGTCTCCGGGAACATCCGTAGTCAATAGTACTGAGCGCTGCTCTGAGGTCTAGCAGGACAAGCACAGAGGTGAGTCCACTATCAGAGGTCAACATCATTTGTAACCTTCTCTAAAGCTGTTTCTGTGCTGTGATGGGTTTTACGGAGGCTTTTTTTATAGGGCAACAAACTATTTTTCTGGGCTAAATGATCCACCCTTCCACCCATTTTCTTCCTCTTATCCAGCACTGGGTCACACGGGTAAGCAGGCTAAGCAGAGGAGCCCAGACCTCCCTCTCCCTGGCTACTTATTGTAAATTGTCTGATTCTTATACAGCGCTTTTCTACTCAAAGCTTTGTATACAACATGACTCATTTACCCAATCACACCCATTCCCACAAGCACTTTCTCTGTACGTAGTGCTTTCTAACTACATTCACACACATTCATAAAATGCGCCAAAACACATTCTGAAGACTACCGGTAATGGAGAAGTGCATGAGGGATATGATTTGAAAGAGGTGTTAGTTTTTTCTCACGATTGATAGTGTTCTCTAAAACCCTGGAAGATACATGAAACAAGATTGTTGGAGGTCGCTCACTCATTGAGAGAGTTGGATTAAAGTTATCACCTGAAAAGTGTGTGTTTCTCCAGACCTCAGTGCGGTACCAGTGGGCACGTAGTGTCCAGAAATGGAGTTGACACAATCCAGAGAAAATCTCTGCCCTTCGTACGTGGAAAGTCCTTCGAGATCTCAGAGAATTGTGATCTTTTCTTGGATTTGCTGGATATTATCGAAGGTCTCTAAAAGACTATTCCAGCATTGTGAAGTCCCTCAATGATCTGATTCATGGTTATCCTCAATCTACCAAAAGGTTTAGATCAAGAGACAGCCAAGACCAATATCACCCTCCCAAAGGGCTTTTTGGGATCCGCTGGACATTAGCTTGCCAGCAGGCATTTTAGTTGCCAGAATGGCCCATGATGCAGAGAGGAAAATAGAGACCTGTGGTAGATGCGTGCGCAGAAAGGCGTTCCCTGACAAAGCCACACCGTTAGGCAACATCAGTACTACAAGGCCACTTGAACTCTCTGTATGGGTTTCATCTCTCTCAAACCAGACGAAAGTGGAACCAAAGACATCCTTTTAATTGCTGATCACTTTACTAAGTATGCAATTGCCATAGCAACGTACAATCAAAAACCCAGCACATACAATTCCACCAAGACTGAAATAACTGGGTTTGCAAACTTATCTTTGGTTGTTACCTCCACTCCACTCCTGAGACTGCATCAGGACTACGCCCCTGAGGCTATCTATCCACAGAGAGTAGTGACAAGCCTGTGAGGCAGACACAAGGACTTAAGCCAGCAACATGTCTCAGACTCTGATCAATAATATCCAGACCAAATCTCACAGACTGACCAGTCATGTAACTTCCCTGTTGACAGTCCAGATTTAGTAACTCTTCCAGTATCTGACATCGTCGTGACACAGAAATGT
>NW_024582899.1:50885-65936 GCF_018398535.1 Haplochromis burtoni | reverse complement strand
TTAGTTATTTATAGTTGGTTTACACAGCTTTGTGTATGTATGTGTATGCATGTGTAATGTATATATAGACGTGTGTGTGTGTGTGCGTGTGTGTGTGTGTGTGCGTGTGTGTGTGTGTGTGTGATTGCTGTGCTTGAGAGCCTCCATCTACCGGAACCAAATTCCTTGTATGTGTTTGCACATATACTTGGCCAATAAACACGACTCTGATTCTGATGGTGGGACAGATACCTGCAGGACTTTAAACTTTCCTTTTTCACTGGACTGTGGTAGGACAAACAATTAAACAAACACAGACCGGGCCCTAACAATCCGTCAGTTATGAGATATTCATTCATACATTTGACTCAGAGACTCCGCTCTGCCCCCTCTTAACACCACCCAAGGCTGCTACACACTTTCCCCCTCTCCCTGTGACCAATCACACCACCCCACCCCCTCCCTGAACACTCCACTCCATATGTCACTTCTACGCCTAATCACTCACCACTTTACTCCCTCGCCAATAGCACCCCACCCCCTCCTTGAGTGCTGACAAGGTGAGGAAGAAACTTAAGAAGTTCAGAACCAGAAAGGCAACAGGCCTGACGGTGCTGAGCCTTATTCTGGAGAAAGTCCCAGTCCTGTGGAAGACTTCCTGTGTGGTCCCAGTGCCATAGACTGTATTCCCCAGGGTGACTAACCACTTCAGACCTGTGGTCTTAACTTCCCACCTGAAGAAGACCCTGGAGAGGATTGTTCAAGATCACATCCAACCTCTGGTGCGCATGCTGCTGGACCACCTGCAGTTTGTTTCATGTAGATGATGCAGTCATCTTCCTCCTGCACAGACCACTTTTACCGTTGGATTATTAGAAGCACTGTGAGGGCCATGATTTTGGAGTTCTTCAGTGCCTTCAATACAATCCAACCAGCACTGCTGAGGGAGAAGCTGGAATCAGCAGGGGTTGACTGTCAAATGACTGCATGGACATTTGACAGTCCATGCTGTCTGCCAACTGGTATACAGCACAACCTGGAGTATAGGAAGGTCATCACCGACCTCGTCATCTGGTATGAACTCAGCCACCTGCACATAAACACCAATAAGACAAAGGAGATGGTGGTTAACTGAAAACCAGCCCCCATCACACTGATGACCATCCATGGTTTGGACATCGAGGTAGTCGACATGTACAAATTCCCAGCTGTTCACCATAACAATAAACTGGACTGGCTACACAATGTTCATGCTCTGGGCCAAACGTGGCTCTATCTGCTGGGCAGGCTGAGGACATTCAGGGTGTGAAGAACACCACTAAGGACCTTTAATGCCACCTTGATTACTTCCACTATCTTTTATGTGGTTGTCTGTTAGGGAGGTGGTAGCACAAAGAGGGACAGGAAACAGCTTAATAGACTGATGAAGAGGAGCAGCTATGTCCTGGACAGTCCCCTAGACTCCATAGAGAAGGTGGGTGAGAGGGGGATGTTAGCCAAGCTAATGTCCATCATGGACAACAACATTCAACCTCTGCATGAGACCGTGGAGGCCCTGAGACGCTCCTACAGCAGTAAATCATTACAGCCCCATTGTAGGACTGAGCGCTACCGTAGATCCTTCATCCCACAGCAATCAAGCTGTATAATACACACACAGGATACTACTATTATTATGTTTATTGTTTTTCTAACATATCTCTAATTCCCCATTTCCTCCTGTCCCTTGTGCTGCTGTAAAGGGTAAAATTTCCCCAGTGTGGGATTAAATAAAGTCTGTCTATGTCATCTTTCTGTGGGTCACCTTCAACAACACCAGCCTAATGCCAAATCGCCAGAAGGTGCCCCCTGCGGCCCTCGTTGGCACCCAGAAGTGTTCTGTCTCTGCACCTCAGTACCAATGACAACAATCAAGCTCTGAAAGAAAAGCGTCTGGACTTCTTTAAGTTTCCTTGAAGACGTCTCGATCAGCCAAGGTTTCGGGTGAGCCCACTGTGAAACTTGAACTCACCCTATCATGTGATTTACTGAGGTCAGATGGCCCAGGATGAGAGCGGGCGTTAAGGCATCTGGATTATAGATGGCAGACAGTTGGTGTCGTAAGCCCCGCCCTCTGTTCAAAGATGGTCGCTCACTAAATGGCTTCTTCCACTCCTCTTTCAAACCATCTGTCTTCTCTGTCCAAAATGTGAACATTGGCATCCTTGAAAGAGTGACCTTTGACCTCTAGATGCAGATGAACAGCTGAGTGTTGCCGTCACACCCTGAGGTTAATTATGGCGCTCCAGTGCTGAGACCCATTCTATTTACATTATATACATCTGGATGAATGTTTAGTCATCCAGGTAAGAAGAAATGTTCGTCTGGAGATTTTCAGTGGAAGAAACATTTTATGACTCATGACTCAAATGAATCAAATGTAACAGAAGGAGAGGATATTTCCCCATATTGACCTCTCTTCTCTGCTACCTGCACCCCAATAGAGCACGTGGCTCTCAGACTGCAGGCTCACTTGTGGTTCCCAGGACATTTAAAAGTAGAAGAAGTGGAAGACCAGCTCTCTTCTGTAGAACCAGTTTCCAGTTTCGATTTGGGAGACAGACTCTCTGCTTTTAAGATTAAGCTTAAAACCTTCCCTGTTCAACTCTGGCTCTCTTCCACGGTGTATGTTTTGTCCTATATTCCTCTGCGTTCTTCTTCTCACCTCACCCCTAACTAACCCCTTCAGTTTATTACATGCCTGCAGAATCAGCCAGCGACAGAATCCACTCATGAACAATTTTATAAACTGAGAACGTTTTTTGGCACAAGACCGGCATCACCATTAAGTGCCTATGATAAGCTATTACACAGAGTCACAGTAATTAGCTACATTTGAATTGTTTTCTGTTTTCTGAAGTATGCATGGATATTTTGGCATGGAGGAAACCACCACCCATATTGCTAACAAATGTATTACTCTTTCCTTAGTGGATTATATGTCTGATGTACACACAGCACTAAGCAAATCCCTCTGTCACTATTCTTTGTCTTGAGGGTGATCATAACCTCTCCATAACCTCACATTAGCAAAACCTTCAAAGCAATCAGAAAACCTCGTGAACAAAACGAATCCTTTTGACTAATAATGAATAACTGCCTGTCTATAAAATGAATGAGGGTCAAGGGGAGGCAGCGATTGGTGTGGGGGATGGGCTTGGATTATCTGTGTCATTACTGCCGCAGCTTTCAGTGGGTGTTATAAATACGATGAAACACTAGAAGGTGAGGAAACTGCAGGAATGACAGCTTTGTGTTTTGTATTTCTGGTCTGCTCTGTCCATTTTCAGATAAGAGTAAAGGCGTGAGTTAAGCAGTTTGCTCAGTTACACACGGTTTTAATAAGCACTGTTTCACAGTAGTACATCTCGACTGAGGGCTATCTGCAAGCAATGAAAACCTCTTTTCTTTCTGTGTAAGTCTTAATGCTTATCTGAAGTTCATACTCTGTCAAACCTCAGCTTTCCCTGAACCATCTGTTTAGCTTCTTTAAAAAAGAACCTCCACTCCTCTTCCTTCTTGCAATCCTACCCCCCTCTCTTTTTTTACTTCTCTCCTCTTTCACCCCCTCTCATCTTTCCTCTCTGTTTGACCAAGCTGCACTGCAGCACATGTGCAGTCATTAATTTCCAAGGACAACGCTGCGCGTGACTGCGTGTGCGATGGCCCTGACAGGTACAGTAGGGAACACGGAGCTAAGAAATAGTATGCACAGGTATACACAGGGCAGGCTGAGGAGAAAAGGGAAAAAAGAACCACAGAAACAAGATGAGAAAACGGGGAAAAGGTAGGTATAAGTACACATAAGATAATGCGGGAAGAGGAAGCAGGTGGGAGCACAGCTGGAAACTATAGACATAATGAAGTGGGGGGAAGTAACAACACAAGACGCAGAAAACAACATTACAACAATAAAACAGGAAGAAACAACTGAACAGGAAACATACCTAACTTAGGGATGAGAATCAAGAACTGGTTCTTGTAGAAAGCTGGTTCCTGATAGTCCAATTCCTTGGAATTATGAGTCTGCCTGCCTATCAATCCCGCTTATCGTGTCAGAAGAGGATATAGCGACGCAGTCTAGAGCATGGATATGGACATTTATTTTTATCCATCCATCCATTCACTTCCGCTTATCCTTTTCAGGGACGCAGGGGGTGCTGGAGCCCATCCCAGCTGTCTCAGGGTGAGGGCAGGGTGCACCCTGGACAGGTCCCCAGGCTGTCGCAGGGCATTTATTTTTATTCCATAAAAAAAAAAAAAGAGATACATGGTAAAGTGGAAAACTGCATCCAGGACAGAAACAGCTGCATTATGTTCCTGACACAACTTTGGTTCTTTGCAAGCATCTGCCAAGACAGCATGCTAACGCTAAGCTAGCCAAGAACCCAGAGTGAAAGCTGAGTGAAAGCTGACCCCAGCAGCCAGGTCCTTGCCCAGTCAGGCTGCAGCCTCCCTTTCTACCTGTTCACCTTTCTAAAGCAGAATCACCGCGGCGACAGCTTTTATCTTTGCTTTGTGCGGTCAGCTTTGTATTCTACTAAGAGAAATATCTTAGAGTCCTCATTAGGGATTTGTGTTGCTGTGTGGAGTTGTAGCCTCAGGTTTATATTGTTAAATGGTGATTATGAGACAGCGTCTCTAAGTAATTCAGTAAAGTACTGCATTACATTTAAGGAACGTGTTCTGTGCAATACGTGTAATAATTGTGAGTAATGACTCCAACAGTGATCACAACATAGAGAGGAAACACCTCAACAATCATGCACAAAAATTTGACCCACAGCATGCATTTAATTTGCATGAATGTAATGTCTTTATTGCTGATTAGCGACGGTGGTGACAAGAGAATCACTAAGGAATCAGAATCACTAAAATCGAATCAATTCCCGCCGACGGGTGAAACAAAAGGTGTAAAACAGCCAACAGGTCAGGAAAAAACACACAAATCTAAAATCAACACAAACAGTTTTGCAAACACAAATATCTACACTAATATCTAAGCCAACTCATAGGCTCTGCATAGCTTATGGCGCTAGACAGAAATGTGCTGATTTCTTGTCACCTCTTCATCGTACTTTCTTCTGCCAGTTCAACAGCTTTCATGCAGCTGTTCGACTGTTCTAAACCCGCCAAAGAGGTGTAGCCTTATGCAATTGTCCAAGTGGCTACTTTTGTGTCTTTTGCAGTTTTCCGTTAAGTGCTTTAAGCCCCGTACACCTGTAGTGGTCCAAAACAATTTGGCACCAGGACAAATCAACAGCAGACACATAATGCAAAAGAAGGCATTGCTCACACCACATCCAGCTAACCAACTTCACTTGCTGGAGCGCTTGAAGTCGCCATCCTCAGGCAAGCAGTAGCGAACGAGTGAGTGCCCCTGCTGTGATGATGTGTGAATAACATTGAATTGTCCAATCAAATTCTTAAACAAGATAGGCAGTCCATGCCAACTGGTCAGGGATGCACATAATTGCAGCCCGAGGGGCAAATTCAAAGCTCCAACAGACACTCAGGCTCAGACCCCTGTGACTGGAAAAAACTGCAGTCTGTCCACAGACTCCCATTTGGCTGTTATATAATCATCAGAATGTAATCATGTTTGGCCAATAGGGCAGGCAACATGACGTATGAGCAAACTCATCCATTGAAAACTTATTTTTATAGTTGTTTCTCACGATATTTTTATGGGAGTGGCATCCTAGCGCCCTCTCTTGATGAGCCAACATTGCTAGACAGGGGAACATGGAAAAACAATGGACAAACGCAGAAAAGACTGGGACACCAAGCAACACAAAGGGAACTAATGAAGAGAGCCAATAGAACACAGCAGCCAAAATACAACAGTCAGGCGTCGTGTGATGTTCCAACACGTTCTGTCTCCCAAAGTGTAACATTTACATACGCTGGGTGACAAACCGTCGATACCTTACGCTTCTGGGTACCCAACACGTCCCTCGATCACGTGATCGGAAAAACGAGGAAACATGAGAACTGTTTGGAATGAATCTAAATATGTACGTTCATTTTACTTAAATGTCTTGGGAAAACACTGTCTAACGTCATTAAAGTGCTGGTTAAGGTTAGAGTTTGGGCTGGAATACATGACTGGAACGTGTTTTACCGCGGGAGCATCAGTCAACTGGATTTCATCCATAACCCGGCGTGTAGCATAAGAACGTGGAAGGTCACCTTTCGCGTTTCTCAGGAACGCCTCGGGACGTGACAAATCATCGGGATGTAACACCTCGGGAGTGAGAACAGAACATGTTCTGTGCTGGGTTTTTGTTTGTTTGTTTGTTTTCCTGGGCTGTCTTTCTGCTTAAACACCTGCAGCAGGACAATGATCCAAAACCCAACAGTAAGTCTACTCAAAACCACTGAAAACGAAAAAAAAAACCAAAGGGACAAAGGTTGGGGAGAGTCCTAGTCAAATCCGAAACCCAGAAACATCTGATATCTCAATCAGATGTTTCTGGGTTTCGGAAAACATCTCAGTTTTGACATCACCTTACACAGGATGTAGAATCCACTGCAGCTGGATTAAAATAACTGTGATAACTATAGTGGGACAAAATTCATAGCAACTGCTTGACAGCCAAGAGCAATGCAACCAGTTTATAGGTTTACTTTATGACTTCTCACAGTTCAGCTTTTAGCTTTTTCCATTAATAAACTGCATTTTGTATTTGCTCTGGTTATCTTTGTTTAAAATTACAAATTATTTGATGATCTGAAAAATGCAAGTGAGGGGGGAAATGCTTTTTCACAGCACTGTATAGTGCAGCCTCCACCTGCACTTTTTAGTTGCATCTTTGTGAGCTGCTCAGCTCAGTATAGACATAAAGACTTCGAACATCAATAATGTGTAAACACTGTTATGCATGAGGTCTCTGTCGGCTAATATTATAGAGGTCTCAAAGTCCTTTAAAACAAGCACAAATCCACTTAGCCCAATTACGCAAGAGCCATGTACATAGTCACATGATTAGTTATGAAACATACAACAAGCACACAATCAGACACTAGATTGGAATCATTGGTGATGAAGCATAAAGCCTATCACTGTAACGAGCTGTGCACACTGACTTAATCACCTGTTAGGCTCACGCTCAACCATCTGAACCCAGGGTAGCAGACTACGAGCGGATCTCTGTCCACATAACCGCCCTGTGTTGACGTCCACTGCCTTTGTCAGAGAAACAGTGTTAAAAAGATTGTTGACAAAAGTGGACAGAGAAGGATGTCCGTGTTGTGTTTTCTCTCACTTGCATGATTAATACAATAATGCCTCCTCTCTTTCAACTCCAAATACCAAACTGTCAAAAGAGATCAGCTCATATCAGAAGCTCTCTCTCTATTCAAATCAGCTGGAGGCGCCGTGTTGTCACTGATCCTTTTATTCTGCATGTGTTGAGTGGAACATGTCATCGCTGATGGGTGTTTTATATGTACGAGTGTTGAGCCATATTTTACTAAAACCACTGCATGACATGCACACTCTGTTGATTCGTCACAGGGTGTGTTTGTATTTGGTGATGTAAAAGTGTTTTTATAGATGTTTCTAACCTTCAGTCTCTTTGGCGCTTGTGCAGCCTCTGGAGCACAGAACACACACCGTTAATTTTTAAAAGCATGCATTTTAAAGTTAAAGTAGAGCCTCCCTCATTAGGAATAACACTGATAGCGCAGGCAGCGTTAAAATAATTAATTTAACTGAAATATTTATTTCACAAATCGTGCTAGTAAACGATTTTCTGCAGCATTAATCTCATGTGCAGCAGTTTCGGATTTTACCCTTTTTTTATGTTTTTGAATAGTTATTACCGTTTTATTATTATCATCTGTGATTGAAGTGGGGAGCATTAGCATTAGTGATCATGGACGTTTTAGTATTAATGTAATACCATGTAAATTCAGGATCAATATACTGATGATGATACCAATACTTGTTCAGCCATCTTATGCGGTCATGATATGGGAGATGAATCATCATCAAGTCTGAACCCGTTTTAATGACCATCGTGTGATTTTTACTGTCCAGAATAATTACATAAACCTTTCAGCTAGCTTGTATTTTGGAGCCCTGGAATGTATTCAGTTCAATTTAATTCAATTATCTTTATATAGCTTATATACCTCAAGACACTTTCTATTGTAATGTGACGACCCTACAATAATGCAGAGAAAACCAACAATACAGGACTTGGCAACAGTGGGAAGGAAAAACTCCCTTTTTAACTGGAAGAAATCTTTGGTGGACAAACTGAAGAAGAGAGCCAAAGATGATTAAACACTAATGATTAAATGCAGAGTGGTTCATAAGCTCACAGAGAGTCAAAAATGTATGGGCAACAAACACCTGGGAAGCCAGCAGCCGAGGCCCATTGCAGCGTAACAACGGGAGGATTCTCGATCATCTGATCCAGCCCCAACTCGAAAAGGAACATTTTAAGCCTAATTGTGAAACTCGAGAACGTGTTTATCTCTTAACTCCAAGCTTATTTCACAGAAAGTGTCATGAAAGCTGAAAACTCACAAGTAAGGGGCCACAAGTAAGTCTTAGAGCAACCTAGCTCCACTAGGGTGATCCGAACACGACTCCAGGATTCCTCAGTGTTATTGGCAGTGAAGTTAATTCCAGGCACAATAAGTATCTGGTCAGACACAATGACCTCAGTTTATCTAAATGTAGAAGCAGGAAATTAGAGGTCATCGAGTTCTTACGCATAATGTAATCAGAACTGGTCCCATCACGGGATCCTGTGGAATTTAACTCGGTGTGTGACTTTACTTGGAAAAATTAAAAGGAGTCTATTGCATATGATTCAAACCACTGCACCTTTACTTCCTATGGCATGCACTACTTTATATACTAACATACTTTGGTCGACAGTATCGAACGATGCACTGAAGTCTAGCAGGACAAGCGCAGAGCTGAGTCCACTGTCAGAGGCCGAGATCATTAGTAACCTTCACTAAAGCTGAATCCTGATGAAACTCTTCCTCTGCAGACGATCTGTTAGCTGTTTAACAATTCTTTGGAGATGTGTTTGATAAAAGGAAGGTTGGAGATTGGCCTATAACAGGCTGAGAATGCTGGGTGAAGTGATGGCTGTTTGTACTAGTCTCTGAATGTTTTTCATGTTTACGCAAGAATTTCAACTCATTTATAGTTAAGCATTAGAAAATTGTTTGAATACCAAGACAGTCAATGAATGGTAAACATATCATTCTTAACAATGTGCTAGATTAAAAAGGAACAGAAAAAAACGCTGTGACCTTTAATGATGAATTTCAACCTGCCATAATGCTGATTTTGAGGAACAGTGGAGCTGTGCACACTCGGTCAGTTTTATTTCATTTATTTTTTAAGGGTTATTTGACTCAGTATGCAAAATGCTTTTAAATATTTAATGAGGAAAAAAGAATGTTTGTTAAATGTACACTTCGGCGGTTTGGTTCACCGTTATCACATCAACACTCTTCCTTTACTCCTGAAAGAATAGAAAAAGCAAGAAAACAAACCTTTTGAAAGATGACCAAAACCTGGTGACAAATCAATACTACGTAACTGAGTCATGAAGTAACTGTGCTGCTATATATTACTCAGTAATGAAAGGCCACACCTTTTCAGTGGAAGCCTTAATTTGGGTAAGAGAAAAGCCCAATCCCAAAAACTAAGCGTGGATCCCTCTCTGAGACGGTAGATGAGCTGGGTTGAAAATGCAGACCGAACCCTCATCCTGCTGTTTACTAAGGTCCTTCTGTTATAATTATTCAAACTTCCCTTCCTTCTGGCTTCTCTCTTTAGGAGTTCCCAGAGCAGATCATCTGCATCTCCATCTCATCCTATTCCTACCACCCTCTTCTGTCACACCAGCCCTCTGCATATTCTCTTTCACTGCATCTATGAATCATAAACTTCTCTTTCTTCTGCCTCCATCTTCAGCATCCTTACATGTCCACTACGTCTCTGCACATGTCCAAACCACCTCAGCCTTGCCTCCCCAAAATGCTTGACCTGAGCTGTCCTTCTGATATACTCATTTCTAATCCTGTCATTCTGGTCATACCCCTGACAGCTCCAGTTCAGCCTCTGGTTTATGTTAGTCCCACCATCTCTAAAAACCATCCTAGTCCACAGAGAGTCCAGCCTGGCCTCTTCTGTATCACCACTGTGAACCAGAAGGGGCTCAGAGCAGATCCTTGATGTAATCCCACCTCCGCCTTGAACCCAACTGTCCCTTCTACATACACCTCATCGCTTTCTCCTTGTCCTCATATACGTGTCCTGCACCAGCCAGACATATGTCTCTGACACTTCTCGTTCCCACATGCCTGTCTTGGAGTGATTTCTCACAGCTACAAAGACACCGTGCAACTCCTTCGGACCATCTCTACACTTCAACACTCAAAGCAATTATCACATTTGTGGGGCTCTGTCTGGGCATAAAGCTGCACTTCTAATTACTGCTCATCACCTCTCTTCTTAGCATAGCCTCAACAACTTTTTCCTCGATGCGATGAGTCATAAGCTTTATCCCACGGTACATCATCCTTGTTTTTGAAAATTGGTACCAGGAAAGATATTCTCCACTCCTCAGGCATCCTGACCCTCTCTAAGACTATGTTTAACAATGTGGTCAAAAGGTCCAATGCCCACTCTCCTGGGCATCACGATCTGGATCAACCACCTTCCACTCTTCATCCTTTCCAGAGTGATGAAGAGTGGAAAGGCTTTCACCTTTTATGAATGTTGAATTGATTCAGTTTGAATCAATCATCTATTAAACCACAGAAGAATTAAACTAGACCTTAATGAGCTGGTAGGTAATAAAACAAAAAATGTTCAAGAATATTAGCAAGAAACGCCCAAAAAGGTCTACATGAAGTCACTCACTGTCATTTTTAAGGACGCAGATTGTGTTACTGTCAGAACTTCTGTTCCTCGCTGTGAAAACATTGAATAGGTCGTCTAAAAGATGTGAGTAGAGATAGCAGGTTGACACTAACGAAGTCCTAAAGCTCGTTTTATGTTTGAAATGTGGCAATTTCTCAAAATCAGATGAATTTTCTAAAATTAACTATAAGGGCTTTTATTTTGAAATGTTCAGCGCGTTACAGCATAATACATTTTTCTGCTTATGTGACGCTGTGGATTAATAAGTAAACCCTGGCCTTAAATCATGCGGACAAATTATTACGAAATTCCAAAAGAGAAAAACGTAATCACAGTAATAACAATGGTATTACCGATGAACGGGAGGACAAATGCGTGGAGGGACAACAATAACAATAAGAATAAGAATAATAACGCAGAACACGATGCAGTTGTCTGTTTTGCAACAATACTACCAAAAATAGAATACTGCAATACTGCCCATTAAAATAACTCGCATCCATCAAAACGTCATCACGAAGCGAGCCGGCCTGCTGAGCACCGCGCGCCCCGCAGCCCGTATAGGATGGTAGTATAAGCTGGTAATTTTCCTTTAGACAACATATAGGACAGCGCTGAGCCAGCATCTGCTGCCGAGCCTCCAGCCCTACGCTGTTCGGGTCTTACCACAGAGGATGGCCAGGAGTAGCGTCCTTAGAGTCGGTGTTCGGAGGAGTCAGGATGGCTGATGGTGGAACGGCTAATTTCGGAGCAGAATAATTCCACCGATGAATGAACGACACAGACCAGCCGGTGTCGGTGATCCCCGGAGATTCAATACGAACCCCAAGCTCCGCCCATCCCAGTTTCCTACGTCAGCATCCATACTGGGTTCACTGGAGCGGCTCAGCATCCCCCTCCCCCTCCGCTATTTCTGTGTGTCCGTTTGCGTGAGTTTGACACCATCAGGGACGTGCAGAGAATTCCAAGCAGGAGCAGCAGTGAGCCATTTTGCATCAGTGTAGCGGACATGTTTGTCCTTTGCTGGCTCAAAAATGAACTCAGGTCAAGATGCGCTGCAGATAATCAGGTGCGAGCTGTGGTTTCTCTTCTCACGCTGCAGAAATGTTCGCATTCCCCAGTGTGCGACAATGAGAGGACTTTTGTAACAGTGTATCACTACAGATCCCCTTAAATGTTTAAGTCTGTTAGTGTTTCAGACCTTTCCCGGTCTGAAGGGTCCTCACTGAGGAAAGTGACCCGGAAGGATCCGGTTGGCGGCCATAAGAACTGTTTAGTTTCTCGGACAGGACATCCAGTCATGTTCGCCTCCTGCAGCGTGGAATAAAACACCGTTTCACGATTCATTCATTCAATTCATGAAAACAGGATCAAAGGATCATTAAAGTCACACACATGTTAACAAATCAGTTCGATTTTCCGTTTCAGTTTTTATAACTTGCTGATTTATTTTGAGTTTTTATTTTCTGGAGTTTCATTCATATTAAAAAAATCATTGTGGTTATTTAACACTTAATTATACTTCTTTTTTTTTTACTAATTAGTATTTTTTGTAATTTTGAGTAATGACTGTGTTAAAAACACTATATCAAAACTAAAAGAATCTTTTTATTTCTAACAGAACATTCAGTGTATCACCGAAATGTGTTATTGAAAAACAACAAAACCAGAAATTATATCCTTGAGAACATTAATACTGGATTAGAATAAAACCGGGTTCCACAGTTTCAGGACAAAGTCACTGAATAATCAGTCCTGTGTGCGTTTACCTGCATGCTATGAAGAAGAATGCACAAACAGTATGAATGAAATAACTTACAAGCAGCCAAGATTTTCTTTCTTTATGTTTGATATTTATTTTTATTCTGTGTATTAATATTATTCTGTCTTCAAGCATCATAAGTCCTTTGAGTGCAGCCCTGTACCAGCTGAGGACTGTGCGTGCCATATGTGAGTTCTTCACTCTTTGAATCTCTGTAATAATTGTAGTGACAGCAACATTAGCATAATTATCAGACTATAAATTATATGTATTTTAACAGGATTTTATGTGATACAAACACAATGCAACACAAAGTGGTGCATAATTGTGAAATTGAAAGAAAATGAAGAACACTGTTCATAAGGTTTGTTAAAGGGACTTTGCTTAGGCGAAAGACAGTGCGTTTATTTACAGTGAACAAACACCAAGTGGATATATGCAATGTGCAGGGGAAAGGGGTCCGGGTCTCCAAGGTCCGTGGGGGAACAGGGGTCGGTAAGAGGTGCTCCATACTTCCTGTACAACTCCAGCTCCTCTCGTAGTCCGTAACCAGGATTTAGGAAAGATCTACACACAAAAGGTCCGATTAGCAGGACAGTCACAACACTCACAGATACAGGTTCAGGTTTATTTCTGAGGAAATAACAAAAAAGGTAACATAAAGGAAAAAACATGTTAAAAAACTTGTTAAGAATCATATTGTTTGTAATTACTGGATGTATTTTTCTAGCTTTTATTTTGGCAGTATAAATATATTCTATACGTCAGAGCTGTGGATGGATGAATAAGGACGAAGTCACTTTGTGCAGCAAATAACGTTTTCTCTTAAAAATAGAAAACTCAACTCAACTGAAGAGCAAACCGTGTCAGAGCTGAAAAATCTGCCCTCAGTTTGAATTTTAATGCAGCACAGTGCACCTCTCTCTCTCTGTGCTGATATGAATGGAGCTCTGTCTCTTTTTCTCATCTACATGACAGTAATTATTAAAATAATATTTATAGAATATTTATTCGATTTAACTTTGAATTCCAGTGTTTAATGATGGTTCTTCACTACAAGATAAGGTGTTGCTTTCTTTTATGCAATATATAGAAGTGATACTATCAGAAACAACATAAATACAAACGACTCATAAAAATGTGATTCCCGTTGCCTCGCCCTAACCCTAGAAGCAGCATCTGTGCTGTGTACCATAATATGACTGACTGGAGATTCAAGTGTTTCTGTAGATCAGTTGTGCAGCTTTTACTTCTCAGTATTCTCTTTAAAACTCTGAATGAGAAAAAGAAAAGAAAAAGCAGCAGCTTCTGTGCCTCAGTCCTATCAGAGGAGGCTGAAGTCTCAGCTAAAGACCACCGACCTCATCTTTTATAAAGTTTACCGAGTTACTGCTGTAAAAGCAACAAATCCCTCATGTGTGACCTTAAAAACACAGTTTTGATCTCTAAGTTAACGTCTTCCAACAGTTATAAAAG
Organism: Haplochromis burtoni; assembly: GCF_018398535.1. Taxonomy (NCBI): domain Eukaryota; kingdom Metazoa; phylum Chordata; class Actinopteri; order Cichliformes; family Cichlidae; genus Haplochromis; species Haplochromis burtoni. The sequence continues at coordinate 51,777 of NW_024582899.1, read as the reverse complement.
TGTGTTAGCATCACAAGCACAGCCACTATTTAACTCACTTTGTGTGTTGTAATACGTTTTCCCAAAAAGACACCACACTCACCTTTACTCTTGGCATAAAGCTTCTTTCTGACAGCTTTTGGGGAGACAGCGGACGCATAAATGAGCCCATGTTTGAACTCAAACCACTTCAAACTTGTTTCTTGGCAAAATGTTAAATAAACGGCTCCTTCCTTACTGAATCTTAAACAGCCAGTTATGACCACTTAACATGAGATCAGCTGAGTTCAAACTACTAATTTGATTTGAGAACTAATGATTGTAATGATGGTAAAGTTGAATGAAAACCACATTTCGATTTACATCCGTTGTTGGATGAACACAATTTAATCATGGCACCTTTTTCCACGTGATTTAACCAAGTACAGTAACCGATTTCTGACCATGTCAAACCAACACATTTGGCATTTGGTGGTTTGATGTAATCAGATTACGTTGGATCAACGTAGTCTACATACATTGACTTGAAGTGATTTATTTAAATATGCAGAGTGAAATTTGTTTTAATTCATTCTACACAAGTTAACAACTTTAGGAAAACACAATGAAATCTTGTTGTTCGAACAACTACTTTGTTAATCAAGGCAATTACTGCTGGTCTTCCCTAATGAACCAATATGGGGGTTGATGATTTCATAGAGACAAACAACCATTTGCACTTACATTCATGGGTAATTTAGAATGACCAACTTAACTCTAACTAGAAAAATTGGCATTTCCTGCAAAAATGCAGTGTGGATGCTTTAAAGCTGAAGCTGTCTGCTGAAAAAGCTGAAAAAGCTGAAAAAGTTGAAAACTTGCAAAAAGTTGTATGGCGGTGAAGAAACTTAAATTTCTGCTGAAAACAGGTGAA